>NC_069500.1:72475697-72775697 GCF_027579735.1 Bombina bombina | reverse complement strand
TTGCCAGTACAACTGAATTACTGTGTCGCGAAATTATGTAGGTCTAAAAAGTGTGTCACCGACATGAAAAGTTTGGAAAGCTCTGGGTTAAGCAATATTCAAAAATAATCTGGACAGTACACAAAACAGACATGTATAAACATACTTCGACAATTACAAACAAATAATGAAGTTGCTTTAAAAATATAACATTTGTGTTCAAAACCTGTACCCATATATTCAAAGTTTTGTTAACTTAACAAATTAAAGTGACATTTTCACAAATATAATGGTAACATAGGTTTAAAGTCCTTGTTCAGATTCAGGCACACACAGAAGCAACTTTATATATGTATATAATATAGTTTTAATATATACTAAAGGGAAATAGAGTGCCTTTAGTTGCAGCAATGACATAAAACACTGATTCCCTATCAGAAAACTAACTATCCAAATTAGTTGGAGCTACAGCAATATCACACCAGCTTGTTTTAGTTTACACTTAATGACATAATTTCACCCTAAATAGTTAATTCAAACTAAATGATTTACGATCTGGAGAAAAAACATAAAATTAAGCTTACCCGATAATTTCATTTCCATCATGGGGAGGAGAGTCCACGGCTTCATTCATTACTCATGGGAAGAACCTGGCCACCAGGAGGAAGCAAAGTCACCCCAGCCAAAGACTTAAATACCTTCCCCACTCCCCTCATCCCCCAGTCATTTTGCAGAGGTAACAAGGAACAGTAGGAGAAATATCAGGGTATAAATGGTGCCAGAAAAAAATATTAAATTTAGCGCCGCCCACCAGAGATACGGACAGCAGCCGTGGACTCTCCTCCCCATGATGGAAATGAAATGATCAGGTAAGCATAATTTATGTTTTCCATCTAAAGGGGAGGAGAGTCCACGGCTTCATTCATTACTTATGGGAAACATATACCCAAGCTCTAGGGAGGGTAAAGGCGGACCCTTAAACTGAGGGCACCACAGTCTGTAGAACTTTTCTCTCAAAAACAGCTTCCGCAGAAGGAAAGCCATCAAATTTGTAAAACTTTGTGAAAGTATGCAAGGAGAACCAGGTAGACGCCTTACAAATCTGCTCCATAGAAGCCTCATTTTTGAAGGACCAAGATGAAGCCACTGCTCTAGTGGAATGAGCCGTAATCCTCTGAGGGGGCTTGTGCCTGCCGTCTCATAGGCGAGGCGGATCAAGCTACTCAGCCAAAAAGACAAAGAAGTAGCAGAGGCCCGCTGACCCCTGTGATTCCCTGAATAGACTACAAAAAGAGTTAGATTGTCTGAAATCTTTAGTCGCCTGAAGCTAGAACTTCAAGGTACGAAGCAGATCCAGATTATGAAGTAGCCTCTCCTTAGAAGAAGAGGGGCTAGGACACAAAGGAGGAACAACTATTTCCTGATTGATGTTACGGTCAGACACCACCATGGGAAGAAATCCCAAGCCAGTGCGAAGAACATCCTTATCCACGTGAAACACCAGATAAGGGGGCTCAAGTTGAAAGGCCTGCCAGTTCGGAAACTCTGCGGGCCGATGCAATGGCTGACAGGAAAAGAACCTTCCAAGACACGATCTTTATGTCAAGAGAATGCATAGCCTCAAACGGAGCTCTCTGTAAAACTTTAAGAACCAAATTCAAGCACCACGGGGGAGCAGACTGCCTAAAGACAGGCCTGATTCTAGACAGGACCTGAACAAAGGATTGAATGTCAGGGAGCTCAGCGAGATTCCTATGCAACAACACTGATAGAGCCAAGAACAGTCCCTTCAATGAACTAGCGGCAAGACCCTTCTCCAAACCCTCTTTTAGAAAGGACAAAATCCTGGATACCTTCACCTTGTGCCAAGGATATCCATATCCCTCACACCAGGACAAGTAAACTCTCCACACCTTATGGTAGATGCGTCGGGTGACTGGCTTCCTCGCCTGAACTAGAGTATCAATCACGGTTTCAGAAAAACCTCTCTTGGCTAGGACTAAGCGTTCAATCTCCACGCAGTCAGCCTCAGAGAATCTAGATTCTGATGTTGAAAAGGACCCTGTTCCAGCAGATCCCTGCGACAGGGTAACCTCCACGGCGGAGAGGATGACATCTCCACCAGATCCCCAAACCACGTCCTCCGCGGCCACTAAGGAGCAATGAGAATGGACGACGCTCTCTTCTGCTTTAAGCGTGCCACTATACGAGGTAGAATTAGTAACGGAGGAAAAATGTACACTAGACTGAACCCCCAAGGTACTGCTAACGCATCTATCAGCTCCGCTTGGGGGTCCCTCGACCTCGATCCGTATCGGGAAAGTTTGCGATTTAAATCGGGACACCATGAGATCGATCTCTGCCGTCCCCCATCTGAGACAAATCTCCGCAAACATCTTGGGGTGAAGAGACCATTCCCCCGGATGAAATGTTTGTCTGCTGAGAAAATCCGCTTCCCAGTTGTCCACTCCAGGGATGTGGATCGCTGAGAGCGAACAGCTGTGGGCCTCTGCCCACTCCAGAATCCGAGACACCTCCCTCATTGCTAGGGAGCTCCTCATACCCCCCTGGTGGTTGATGTATGCCACTTAGGTAATGTTGTCTGTCTGGAACCTGATGAAGTTGCACTCCCCCAGACGGGGCCCCACGCCAGAATATTTAGCGGAAGAAGAGACTCCAGTCAAGACCATTTTCCTTGTGCCCTTCCTGGCACCCCAAACAGCTCCCCATCCCGTCAGACTCCCGTCCGTGGTCACAATTTCCCAAAATGGTCTCAAGAAGAATGTCCCCATGGATAACTGGACCGGACGGATGCACCAAGAGAGGGAAGACCGAGTCCGCACATCCATGGATATCAGCTGTGACAGATCGGAATGATCGCTGTTCCACTGCCTCAACATGCACAGTTGAAGAGGTCTGAGATGAAATCTTGCTAATGGAATGACGTCTATGCTGGAGACCATGAGCCCAATCCCCTCCATACACTGAGCCAATTAGGGACTCCCTGAGGACCAAAGGGCAAGACAGGCGGAACCTCATCCGGCGTGGCTGATCTGTGAGAAATAGCTTCATGGACACCGAGTCTAGTATGGTGCCCAGAAACTCAACCCTGGTGCTGGGAACAAGGGAACTCTTTCCGGAGTTGATCTTCCAACCGTGAGACTGAAGTAACAGAAGCAGAGGCCTTGAGTTGACTGCCAGATGAAAGGACGGCGGCGGAACCAGAATGTCATCCAGGTAGGGCGCCGCTGCAATACCCCTAGATCTGGCCACTGCAAGCAAAATTGAAAATGTTGGTCCAAAAATGCAAATCTAAGAAACCTGAAGTGGTCCTTGTGAATTAGAACATGCAGGTATGCATCCTTCAAGTCTATTGTGGTCATGAACTGCCCCTCTTGAACTAGAGGCAAAATGAACTTGATTGTTTCACTTTTGAACGATGGAACGGACAGGAACTTGTTTAAACACTTTAAATGCAGAATCGGGGGGGGAAGTGCCCTTCCTTCTTTGGAACCACAAACAGATTTGAATAGTACCCTAGACCCCTTTCTGCATGGGGTACTGATACGATAACGCCTAGAGATGAAAGATCCCTCACACACTCTAGAAAGGCCTCTCTCTTTTCCGGCCTATCCTGTAACCCTGGGCGACAACCTCCAGAACCCAAGGATCCTGAACATCCTACAACCAGGCGTCGGAGAAGAGAGACAATCTGCCCCCTACTCGGTGCGTAGACCTGTCGGGGGCCGCCCCTTCATGCCAATTTTGTCTCGGCTGGCTTCTTGTTCTGCTTAGACTTGTTCCAAGCCTAAGCAGGCTTCCAGGCTCCCTTCGGTTGGTCAGCCTTCGCGGCGGGCTGCTGGCGTTGGGCCTTGATTGTGCGAAAAGGACTAAAGTTGGAACCCTTAGGTTTAGCATTTTTATCCTGGGCAGGAAGGCGGCCCTTGCCTCCCGTAACCGTGGATATAATAGAGTCCAGGCCTGGACCAAACAAAATCTTACCTTGAAAAGGCAGGGACAGTAACCTTAGTTTAGAAGTCATGCTAAAATGGAAAACCCGACACCTTAGCGTTCAGGCGAATAATCTGCATATTGGCATCGCAAATGAAAGAATTGGCAACCTTGAGCAGCTTAATCTTTTCCTGTACCTCTTCGAAAGAGGGCTCTCGCCCACAATCATCTTCCACAGAGAATCACACCAATATGACACAGCTCCGGCAACTGCGGCGACGGCCGCTGCTGGTTGAAAAAAAAAGGAAAATATTTCAGCACATGGGATTTAACATGTTTTTCAACTTTTTATCCATGGGCTCCTTGAACGACGAGCTATCCGATAGTTGTATGCTTAGCTCCATCCACCTTGGGAACGGTTCCCCACCTTGGGAACGGTTCCCCACCTTGGGAACGTTCCCCTTGGGAACGGTCTCAAGCTGGGCCTCCAAAACGGGGAAAAGCTTCTTAAAAGTTAGAAAAAAGGGAAAAGTTAGAACCTAAATCGCTCCCATTCATTCTGTATAATATTTGCCATCTTTACAGGAACCGGGAAGGTCTGGGGCACCACCCTGACCTCATACACCTTGTCAAGCTTAGGAATGGAAGGTTCCTCCGGAAGCTTTGGCTCTGGAACCTCCAGAGTAGCAAGCACTTGCTTCAGCAAAAAGCGCAAATTCTCCATTTTAAACCTATAACCAGGCTCCTCCGCCGCCGAAGGTTTAGCTGACACGGACTCCGAACCGGAAGGGACCCCCCTCTGAAGCGTCGGAGTGGGCCTCATCGTCGTACCACTCAGCAGGAGTTTCCGACATAGAGGAATCCTGAGTCGGACCGCTCTGAAAGGCTCTATGCTTGCGCTTAGCAGAATGCGGTAAAGCAAGGATCACTTTATAGAATGCCGTTTGAAGTAGGCCCGCAAAATCTGGTGGCCAGAAAATCTCTCCCGAAGGGCTAACAGTTGGACCCTGGGGCACTGCATGTGGAATAGGGGACGCAATTAGGGAACGCACCTCAAGGGACGGTAGAGGTGGACGGCTCACTAGTACCAGACATTCTTTTATTTTTAGATGCCGTAGCTTTATCAAGGCATGTGGAACATAGTTGCGCAGGGTGGTCTACAGGAACCTCACAAACACAGGAAAAAGACAGATAAAGAGGGAGTACCCTCCAACGCGTCAGAATCCTACATAGCTTATCTTAATTAGCAAAATTAAAAACAGGTACCTTTATAACCGCCAATGGGCGGGGCACTCACCACCTCTTATGACCCGGACTAGAGAAATCGCTTTGTCTCCTCCGCCGCAGATCAGACCGGAAGTGAAGAGCCCTAACAGGAACGCCCCTGCCTAAAGGAGAAAACGCGCCAAAAAAAGGCGCACAAAACTCCCAGAAATGAACCTGTCAGTTCCACAGCATTGCCAGAGCCTCATCCCGCACATAACGCAGCAATGACACAATAAACAATATCATGTATAACCCTCCCTCTGTTCAAAAATCCCCTTAGCGGGAATATTTACCCTCGATTCTATAAAGATAAAAGGCACGACACTGTGGCCCTGTCTTCTGTGTTATCATATAATAAAAAATTCAACGATCTTACCAGAATCCACGCCATGGAACAGGAACACGGCCCTTCAAGTGCGACAGGTCGTAGCATCGCTCCTGACATGTACTTGAGAGAAGAAAGCAGTCTCTGAAACTCGTCAACGCCGATTGCTGTAGGAGCAGTTAATATGAGTCGGGATGGTGTCGCAGAGGAGAACTCTCCCTGCATCTCTGGACTCTAACTTTCACCCAGGCCCAACTGAAAGGCTCGTTAGGGCTACTTAAACTCCCGTCCCATAGAGAAGAGTAGTACTCTCCATAAGAGACCTCCGAAACTTCTGCACCTCTCTGCCATCCTCCTGTGACGAAAGGCAAAGAATGACTGGGGGATGAGGGGAGTGGGGGACGTATTTAACCCTTTGGCTGGGGTGTTTTTGCCTCCTCCTGGTGGCCAGGTTCTTAATTCCCATAAGTAATGAATGAAGCCGTGGACTCTCATCCCCTTTAGATGGAAATAATTATGCTAGGATAATTAAAACCAAATTTTATTATTTTTTTTAATTAAAAAAGAAAAGGACCAATCAATCTTGAATTGTACATTTGTTATTCTCTGTTCATATACAGTTGTCTTTGAGTAGCTTACCTATTCCAGGTGAAACAACACGTTCATAGTGATAAGGATTCACACAAACACTGTCACACTTTAAATCAAAGGCATACTGACAGTATTTTACATGCTTAAGTTCATTCTTATGAAGGTCTGGCCATCTCCAGAGGCGAGCATATATGACATGAGGGAATCCCTTTCTGCCAGCCACCTACAAACAAGAGTTACAATTACCCAAAGCTGAATTTTAAAGGGACAGTAAAGTAAAAATGAAACATTCATGATTTAGATTCAGCATGCATTTTTAAACAACTTTCCAATTTAATTATATTATCTAATAGATTTGTTCTCTGGAAATCCTTAGTTGAAGAGTAAACCTGTGTAGGCTGATAGGAGCTTCAGAGCATGCATGTGTCTTTAGCAGTCTATGGGCTCCCTTTAGCAAAGTGTAAATTTGGTAAATTTGTGCGATCTAAGTATGTCCGCCTGTACCTGTGGCAAGCAACTATTTGTGCGACGGCCAAAAGTTATTTAAAAAAAAAAAAATCAACCTTTTTAACATTCACGCCAATGCCAACGTGAGTTACAGCAGACTGTTGATAATTTAGGTAACATTGTTGGGGTGAAGCAGCTAATGTATCTATCTTGCATTCTACATTAAAACTATGCCATAGCAACCAATCTTCATGTCTTCAATGCAGACTTCATTTAAGCTAATTATTGTTTTTTGTAACAATATTTTAAATAATATATTTTAAATAGTATATGTAATATGTATTATTGTACGACATCAATCTTTAAAAACTGCACCAATTAAGAAGTATATGCATTAAAATAAAAAAGTATTCTTACCTGATAATTTTCTCTTTCTTGTTGGTGAAAGTCCACCAGGAGGAAGCAAAGACAACCCGATCAGAACATTCAAATACCCAATCTACTTCCTCTTCCCTCCCAGTAGTTCATATCAGAGGATAGGGAAAAGCAAGCGAGATAAAAGGGGTAAGAGGTGCAAACGGGAAATGCTGCCAACTGAAAAAGGAGGGGGAAAAAAAAACATAATTTATGCTTACCAGATAAATTCCTTTCCTTCCGGATAGGGAGAGTTCACGGCTTCATTCCTTACTGTTGGGAAATACAACACTTGGCCACCAGGAGGAGGCAAAGACACCCCAGCCAAAGGCTTAAAATATCCCTCCCACCTCCTCATTATCCCAGTCATTCTGCCGAGGGAACAAGAAAAAAGTAGGAGTAACATTAGGGTATAAATGGTGGCAGAAAAATAAAATAAATAGGGGACCGGCCATAGACAAGAAAAAATGGGCGGAGGCCATGGACTCTCCCTATACGGAAGGAAAGGAATTTATCTGGTAAGCATACATTATGTTTTCTTTCCTAAGATAGGGAGAGTCCACAGCTTCATTCCTTACTGTTGGGAAAACTATATCCAAGCTCCAGAGGACACTGAATGAATAACGGAAGGAAAAAAAAAGGAAGAGGCGGACCCTATTCTGAGAGCACCACAAACTGCAAAACTTTTCTCCCGAAAGCTGCTTCAGCTGAAGCAAAAACATCAAACTTGTAAAGTTTTGAAAAAGTATATAAGGAGGACCAGGTAGCCGCCTTACAAATCCGATCCATAGAGGCCTCGTTCTGAAAGGCCCAAGAGGAAGCCACTGCTCTAGTGGAATGAGCTGTTATCCTCTCAGGAGGATGATGTCCTGCTGTCTCGTAAGCTAAGCGAATAACCAAAAAGATAGGGAAGTCGAAGTTGCCTTCTGCCCCTTACGCCTCCCCAAATAGACAACAAAGAGGAAGATTGTCTAAACTCCTTAGTAGCCTGAAGATAGAACTTCAAGGCGAGAACCACATCCAAATTGTGAAGTAAGCGTTCCTTCGATAAAGAAGGGATTAGGACATAAGGAAGGAACCACAATCTCCTGATTGATCATCTGACACAACCTTAGGAAGAAAACCTAATTTAGTACGTAAAACAGCCTTATCTGCATGAAATCAGATAAGGGGGCTCACTATTGAAAACAGAGATCTATGAAACTCTGCGCACAGAGGCAATAGCCAATAAAAAGAGAACCTTCCAAGATAACAATTTAATGTCAACGGAATGCAGAGGCTCAAACGGAACCTGTTGCAAAATCCGAAGAACAAGATTTAGGCTCCAAGGAGGAGCCCCAGATCTAAACACAGGTCTGATCCTAATAAGAGCCTTAAAGGGCTGCACGTCTGGAAGCTCAGCCAGTCTCTTGTGCAATAAAACCGCAGCAGAAAGGCCCTTCTACAGCCTATCCTGGAGAAAAGATAAGATCCTGGCAACCTTAACTCTGTGCCAGGAAAAATCACACCAGAATAAGTAGGTCCTCCACACCTTGTAGTAGATACACAGAGTAACTGGTTTACGAGCTTGAATAAGAATATCAATGACACTCTGAGAACCTCTCTTGGCTAAGATTAAGCGTTCAATCTCCATGCAGTTAGCCTCAGAGAATTTAGATTTTGATGAACAAATGGACCTTGTATCAGCAGGTCTCTGCGACAAGGTAACTTCCACTAGATCCGTGAACCACATCCTTTGCGGCCACGATGGAGCAATCAGGATTACCAATACCCGCTCCTGCTTGATGCGGGCCACCACTCGAAGAAGAAGCGGTAATGAAGGGAAAAGATAGGAGTTTGAACATCTATTAGATGTGCATGGGGATCCCTCGACCCGTACCTGGGTAGCTTGGTATTGAGACGGGACGCCATGAGATTTATCTCCGGCGTCCCTCACTTGCTGCATATCTCTGCAAACACCTCGGGATGAAGAGACCATTCCCCTGGATGGAAGGATTGCCTGCTGAGAAAATCCGCCTCCTAGTTGTCCACACCCAGAACGTGGATCGCTGTCAGCGAACAGCTGTGGGCCTCCGCCTACTCCAGAATCTGGGACACTTCCTTCATCGCCAAGGAACTTCTCGTTCCCCCCCTGATAGTTGATGTAAGCCACCGAGGTTATATTGTGTGATTGGAATCTGATAAACTGGGACGAACCCAGAAGTGGAAAAGCCTTCAAGGCCTTGAAGATTGCCCGTAGTTCCAAAATATTGATCAGGAGGGAGGACTCCTCCTGAGTCCACAACCCCTGTGCCTTCCTGGCACCCCAAACAGCTCCCAATCGGATAGGCTTGAGTCCGTAGTCACAATCTCCCAGGATGATCTTAAGAAGTATGCCCCTCGGGACAGATTATCTGGACAGAGCCACCAAGAGTGATTCTCTCGACCGGCTGTCTAATACAATCTGTTGAGACAGATCTGAATGATCAGGCAACTAGTATAACTAATTGTAAAAGGATACAATTAAGTATTAAGAAACAAGCTCCACAAATTTGAGATCATCATATACTCTGCATATAATATGGTAAATTATGTATAGAAATGTTCATTAAAAGTTCCATCACATTCATACATTCTATATTGTAATACTTGGACTAGGAACACACATGCATACAATAGCTTAAGCAAAGAAAGTTTAAAAACACTTAAACCAGGTGGATTATAAATCTCACAGCTGCTGAAAAAAATATATATCCGTTTATATTTAACTAACAGCCATCAAACTAAATATTAAGCAAAGCTATACTAAGCCCTTACAATCCGAGGGCTATATTACTTTTAATTATAACAGCTAAGTTTAAGGGCTGCAAAATAGAATAAGTATGGATAAATCAGCAATTCATTAGGTAAACCTGGTAAGCAGTTAAAAATTGACAACAAGGAGAGATCTGAATGATCGCCGTTCCACTGCCTCAGCATGCACAGTTGTAAAGGTCTGAGATGGAACCTGGCAAAATTAATGATGTCCATGTAGGACACCATGAGACCAATCACCTCCATACACTGAGCCATAGAGGGACTCAAGGAGGGCAAGACATGCCGAAGTTAGCATGCAACGTCTCTGGTCTGTTAGAAATAGTCTCATGGATATGGAGTCTATTATAGTACCCAGGAATTCCACCCTGGTACTTAGGATAAGAGAACTCTTTTCCAAGTTTATCTTCTATCCATGTGATCGAAGAAGACTGAGAAGGAATTTAGAGAATTCTTCCACAAGACGAAAGGATGGTGCTTGCACCAGAATATCATCCAAGTATGGGGATGCTGCAATACCCAGAGTTCTGGCAACGGCTACCTTCGTAAAGAAAGTGCTCGTCCAGGAATGAAAATCTCATTAACTGAAAAAAAGTGTTCCCTGTGGATTGAAACATGAAGGTAAGCGTCCTTCAGATCTATAGTGGTCAAACTGATCTTCCTGAACTAAAGGAATGATGGACCTTATCGCCTCCATCTTGAAGGAAGGGACACTGAGAAATTTGTTTAAGCACTTTAGGTCCAGAATTGGGCGGAAAGTTCCCTCCTTCTTTGGGACCACGAAAAGGTTTGAACAAAACCCCAAACCTCTTTCTTCGATAGGCACCGGGACAACAACTCCTAAGGAGGATAGATCCCAAATGCACCCTAGAAAGGCATCCCTCTTTTCTGGTCTGGTAGATTTGAGAGAAGGAATCTGCTTCTTGGCGGATGAGATTTGAAGCTCATCTTATATCCCTTAGATACCACCTACAGGACCCACGGATCCTGTACGTCCTTGAACCAGGCGTCTGAAAAAAGAGGAAGGCACTCTT
Source organism: Bombina bombina (assembly GCF_027579735.1). Lineage (NCBI taxonomy): Eukaryota > Metazoa > Chordata > Amphibia > Anura > Bombinatoridae > Bombina > Bombina bombina. The sequence goes on along the minus strand of NC_069500.1, from coordinate 72,764,897 downwards.
GCCTCCGGTAACCGTAGAAATAATGGAGTCCAGGCCTGGACCAAATAAAATCTTTCCCTTGAAGGGAAGAGAAAGGAGTCTGCACTTAGAAGTCATATCCGCAGACCAAGACTTCAACCAGAGCGCCCGGCAGGCTAGGACCGCAAAGCCAGAGGCCTTTGCCTTTAGGGGAATAATTTGCATGTTGACATCACAGATAAAAGAATTATCAATTATCAGAGCTTTAATTCTGTCTTGAATATCCTCAAGGAGAGACTCCACCTCCATGAGTTCCGACAAAGAGTAGCACCAGTAGGTAGCCGCTCCGGCAACCGCGACAACTGAAGCCGCTGGTTGAAACAAAAATCCTGTATATTGAAACATCTTTCGCAGAGAGGTTTACATTATCTTATCTATCGGCTCTCTGAACGAAGAACTATCCTCAAGAGGTAAAGTAGTACGTTTAGCAAGCGTAGAGATAGCACCATCCACCTTAGGAATGGAGCCCCACAAATCCTGTTGAGAGTCCGGAAGCGGGAACAACTTTTTAAAAGTAGACGAGGGGGAAAAGGAAGAACCAATTCTTTCCCATTTGTTCTTAATAATGTTTGCCATCTTAACCGGCATAGGAAAAGTCAAAGGAACTTTCCTGTCATCATATACTCTAATTTAGGTATCATAGGTTCTTCAGGAAGCGCGGCCTCTGGAACCTCTAACGTAGACCGAACCTCACACAAAGTAGCATAAAGATAATTAATACACTGATTAATTAACCCCAACTGTTTAATAAACCCCCTTCAGAGGATATTAACACTGATTACCATCAAGGTATATATAAAGGAGCCACACTGTGACCCTGTTATAGCTTTTTAAGTGTAAAAATGTAAACAATCTTACCTACAGGATCCATGCTGTGGAACACAGCCTCTCAAGTGTGACAGTCTTATAGCAGTGCTCCTGACATGGACTTGAGTGAGAGAAAGCAGGCAGTGAAACTCGTCAACACTGATTGCTTAGGAGCTGTTAGCAGTAGTCTGGATGGTTTCACAGAAAAACTTTCATCAATACTCTCAATGAGAGATTGACATGACTACTTAAAACTCCAGTCCTATCTCGAAGGGCATATACCCTTTTTCAGGACTATCTAAATCTTCTGACACTTCTCTGCCACCTCCTAACGTGACAAAAGGCAAAGAATGACTGAGGTAATGAGGAAGTGGGAGAGATATTTAAGCCTTTGGCTGGGTTGTATTTGCCTCCTCCTGTTGGCCAGGTGTTGTATTTCCCCAACAGTAAGGAATGAAGCCTTGGACTCTCCCTATCTTAGGAAGGAAAAGTCCACAAAATTAATTCTTACAAGTGGGAAACTATACCCAAGCTGTGGAGTCCACAAATAAAGAAGGGATGGGACTAATAGGCAAGGCAGTTACTTTGTAACCAGACACCACCACCTGAAGAGCTTTTCTGCCAAATGATGCTTCAGCAGAGGCAAAAACATAAAATCTGTAAAATTTGGTGAAAGTATGAAGAGAAGACCACGTAGCAGCCTTGCAAATCAGGTCTATAGAATCCTCATTCCTAAAGGTCCAAGAAAACAGAATTTATGTTTACCTGATAAATTACTTTCTCCAACGGTGTGTCCGGTCCACGGCGTCATCCTTACTTGTGGGATATTCTCTTCCCCAACAGGAAATGGCAAAGAGCCCAGCAAAGCTGGTCACATGATCCCTCCTAGGCTCCGCCTACCCCAGTCATTCGACCGACGAATAGGAGAAACCATATGGTACCGTGGTGACTGTAGTTAAAGAAAATAAATTATCAGACCTGATTAAAAAAACCAGGGCAGGCCGTGGACCGGACACACCGTTGGAGAAAGTAATTTATCAGGTAAACATAAATTCTGTTTTCTCCAACATAGGTGTGTCCGGTCCACGGCGTCATCCTTACTTGTGGGAACCAATACCAAAGCTTTAGGACACGGATGAAGGGAGGGAGCAAATCAGGTCACCTAAATGGAAGGCACCACGGCTTGCAAAACCTTTCTCCCAAAAATAGCCTCAGAAGAAGCAAAAGTATCAAACTTGTAAAATTTGGTAAAAGTGTGCAGTGAAGACCAAGTCGCTGCCCTACATATCTGATCAACAGAAGCCTCGTTCTTGAAGGCCCATGTGGAAGCCACAGCCCTAGTGGAATGAGCTGTGATTCTTTCGGGAGGCTGCCGTCCGGCAGTCTCGTAAGCCAATCTGATGATGCTTTTAATCCAAAAAGAGAGAGAGGTAGAAGTTGCTTTTTGACCTCTCCTTTTACCGGAATAAACAACAAACAAGGAAGATGTTTGTCTAAAATCCTTTGTAGCATCTAAATAGAATTTTAGAGCGCGAACAACATCCAAATTGTGCAACAAACGTTCCTTCTTTGAAACTAGTTTCGGACACAGAGAAGGTACGATAATCTCCTGGTTAATGTTTTTGTTAGAAACAACTTTTGGAAGAAAACCAGGTTTAGTACGTAAAACCACCTTATCTGCATGGAACACCAGATAAGGAGGAGAACACTGCAGAGCAGATAATTCTGAAACTCTTCTAGCAGAAGAAATTGCAACTAAAAACAAAACTTTCCAAGATAATAACTTAATATCAACGGAATGTAAGGGTTCAAACGGAACCCCCTGAAGAACTGAAAGAACTAAATTGAGACTCCAAGGAGGAGTCAAAGGTTTGTAAACAGGCTTAATTCTAACCAGAGCCTGAACAAAGGCTTGAACATCTGGCACAGCTGCCAGCTTTTTGTGAAGTAACACAGACAAGGCAGAAATCTGTCCCTTCAGGGAACTTGCAGATAATCCTTTTTCCAATCCTTCTTGAAGGAAGGATAGAATCTTAGGAATCTTAACCTTGTCCCAAGGGAATCCTTTAGATTCACACCAACAGATATATTTTTTCCAAATTTTGTGGTAAATCTTTCTAGTTACAGGCTTTCTGGCCTGAACAAGAGTATCGATAACAGAATCTGAGAACCCTCGCTTCGATAAGATCAAGCGTTCAATCTCCAAGCAGTCAGCTGGAGTGAAACCAGATTCGGATGTTCGAACGGACCCTGAACAAGAAGGTCTCGTCTCAAAGGTAGCTTCCAAGGTGGAGCCGATGACATATTCACCAGATCTGCATACCAAGTCCTGCGTGGCCACGCAGGAGCTATCAAGATCACCGACGCCCTCTCCTGATTGATCCTGGCTACCAGCCTGGGGATGAGAGGAAACGGCGGGAACACATAAGCTAGTTTGAAGGTCCAAGTTGCTACTAGTGCATCCACTAGAGCCGCCTTGGGATCCCTGGATCTGGACCCGTAGCAAGGAACTTTGAAGTTCTGACGAGAGGCCATCAGATCCATGTCTGGAATGCCCCACAGCTGAGTGACTTGGGCAAAGATTTCCGGATGGAGTTCCCACTCCCCCGGATGCAATGTCTGACGACTCAGAAAATCCGCTTCCCAATTTTCCACTCCTGGGATGTGGATAGCAGACAGGTGGCAGGAGTGAGACTCCGCCCATAGAATGATTTTGGTCACTTCTTCCATCGCTAGGGAACTCCTTGTTCCCCCCTGATGGTTGATGTACGCAACAGTTGTCATGTTGTCTGATTGAAACCGTATGAACTTGGCCCTCGCTAGCTGAGGCCAAGCTTTGAGAGCATTGAATATCGCTCTCAGTTCCAGAATATTTATCGGTAGAAGAGATTCTTCCCGAGACCAAAGACCCTGAGCTTTCAGGGATCCCCAGACCGCGCCCCAGCCCATCAGACTGGCGTCGGTCGTGACAATGACCCACTCTGGTCTGCGGAATGTCATCCCTTGTGACAGGTTGTCCAGGGACAGCCACCAACGGAGTGAGTCTCTGGTCCTCTGATTTACTTGTATCTTCGGAGACAAGTCTGTATAGTCCCCATTCCACTGACTGAGCATGCACAGTTGTAATGGTCTTAGATGAATGCGCGCAAAAGGAACTATGTCCATTGCCGCTACCATCAACCCGATCACTTCCATGCACTGAGCTATGGAAGGAAGAGGAACGGAATGAAGTATCCGACAAGAGTCTAGAAGTTTTGTTTTTCTGGCCTCTGTCAGAAAAATCCTCATTTCTAAGGAGTCTATTATTGTTCCCAAGAAGGGAACCCTTGTTGACGGAGATAGAGAACTCTTTTCCACGTTCACTTTCCATCCGTGAGATCTGAGAAAGGCCAGGACAATGTCCGTGTGAGCCTTTGCTTGAGGAAGGGACGACGCTTGAATCAGAATGTCGTCCAAGTAAGGTACTACAGCAATGCCCCTTGGTCTTAGCACAGCTAGAAGGGACCCTAGTACCTTTGTGAAAATCCTTGGAGCAGTGGCTAATCCGAAAGGAAGCGCCACGAACTGGTAATGCTTGTCCAGGAATGCGAACCTTAGGAACCGATGATGTTCCTTGTGGATAGGAATATGTAGATACGCATCCTTTAAATCCACCGTGGTCATGAATTGACCTTCCTGGATGGAAGGAAGAATAGTTCGAATGGTTTCCATCTTGAACGATGGAACCTTGAGAAACTTGTTTAAGATCTTGAGATCTAAGATTGGTCTGAACGTTCCCTCTTTTTTGGGAACTATGAACAGATTGGAGTAGAACCCCATCCCTTGTTCTCTTAATGGAACAGGATGAATCACTCCCATTTTTAACAGGTCTTCTACACAATGTAAGAATGCCTGTCTTTTTATGTGGTCTGAAGACAACTGAGACCTGTGGAACCTCCCCCTTGGGGGAAGCCCCTTGAATTCCAGAAGATAACCTTGGGAGACTATTTCTAGCGCCCAAGGATCCAGAACATCTCTTGCCCAAGCCTGAGCGAAGAGAGAGAGTCTGCCCCCCACCAGATCCGGTCCCGGATCGGGGGCCAACATTTCATGCTGTCTTGGTAGCAGTGGCAGGTTTCTTGGCCTGCTTTCCCTTGTTCCAGCCTTGCATTGGTCTCCAAGCTGGCTTGGCTTGAGAAGTATTACCCTCTTGCTTAGAGGACGTAGCACTTTGGGCTGGTCCGTTTCTACGAAAGGGACGAAAATTAGGTTTATTTTTTGCCTTGAAAGGCCGATCCTGAGGAAGGGCGTGGCCCTTACCCCCAGTGATATCAGAGATAATCTCTTTCAAGTCAGGGCCAAACAGCGTTTTCCCCTTGAAAGGAATGTTAAGTAGCTTGTTCTTGGAAGACGCATCAGCCGACCAAGATTTCAACCAAAGCGCTCTGCGCGCCACAATAGCAAACCCAGAATTCTTAGCCGCTAACCTAGCCAATTGCAAAGTGGCGTCTAGGGTGAAAGAATTAGCCAATTTGAGAGCATTGATTCTGTCCATAATCTCCTCATAAGGAGGAGAATCACTATCGACCGCCTTTATCAGTTCATCGAACCAGAAACATGCGGCTGTAGCGACAGGGATAATGCATGAAATTGGTTGTAGAAGGTAACCCTGCTGAACAAACATCTTTTTAAGCAAACCTTCTAATTTTTTATCCATAGGATCTTTGAAAGCACAACTATCCTCTATGGGTATAGTGGTGCGTTTGTTTAAAGTGGAAACCGCTCCCTCGACCTTGGGGACTGTCTGCCATAAGTCCTTTCTGGGGTCGACCATAGGAAACAATTTTTTAAATATGGGGGGAGGGACGAAAGGAATACCGGGCCTTTCCCATTCTTTATTAACAATGTCCGCCACCCGCTTGGGTATAGGAAAAGCTTCTGGGAGCCCCGGGACCTCTAGGAACTTGTCCATTTTACATAGTTTCTCTGGGATGACCAACTTGTCACAATCATCCAGAGTGGATAATACCTCCTTAAGCAGAATGCAGAGATGTTCCAACTTAAATTTAAACGTAATCACATCAGGTTCAGCTTGTTGAGAAATGTTCCCTGAATCAGTAATTTCTCCCTCAGACAAAACCTCCCTGGCCCCATCAGACTGGGTTAGGGGCCCTTCAGAAACATTATCAGCGTCGTCATGCTCTTCAGTATCTAAAACAGAGCAGTCGCGCTTACGCTGATAAGTGTTCATTTTGGCTAAAATGTTTTTGACAGAATTATCCATTACAGCCGTTAATTGTTGCATAGTAAGGAGTATTGGCGCGCTAGATGTACTAGGGGCCTCCTGAGTGGGCAAGACTCGTGTAGACGAAGGAGGGAATGATGCAGTACCATGCTTACTCCCCTCACTTGAGGAATCATCTTGGGCATCATTGTCATTGTCACATAAATCACATTTATTTAAATGAATAGGAATTCTGGCTTCCCCACATTCAGAACACAGTCTATCTGGTAGTTCAGACATGTTAAACAGGCATAAACTTGATAACAAAGTACAAAAAACGTTTTAAAATAAAACCGTTACTGTCACTTTAAATTTTAAACTGAACACACTTTATTACTGCAATTGCGAAAAAACATGAAGGAATTGTTCAAAATTCACCAAATTTTCACCACAGTGTCTTAAAGCCTAAAAAGTATTGCACACCAAATTTGGAAGCTTTAACCCTTAAAATAACGGAACCGGAGCCGTTTTGAACTTTAACCCCTTTACAGTCCCTGGTATCTGCTTTGCTGAGACCCAACCAAGCCCAAAGGGGAATACGATACCAAATGACGCCTTCAGAAAGTCTTTTCTAAGTATCAGAGCTCCTCTCACATGCGACTGCATGCCATGCCTCTCAAAAACAAGTGCGCAACACCGGCGCGAAAATGAGGCTCTGCCTATGATTTGGGAAAGCCCCTAAAGAATAAGGTGTCTAAAACAGTGCCTGCCGATATTATTATATCAAAATACCCAGATTAAATGATTCCTCAAGGCTAAATATGTGTTAATAATGAATCGATTTAGCCCAGAAAAAGTCTACAGTCTTAATAAGCCCTTGTGAAGCCCTTATTTACGATCTTAATAAACATGGCTTACCGGATCCCATAGGGAAAATGACAGCTTCCAGCATTACATCGTCTTGTTAGAATGTGTCATACCTCAAGCAGCAAGAGACTGCTCACTGTTCCCCCAACTGAAGTTAATTGCTCTCAACAGTCCTGTGTGGAACAGCCATGGATTTTAGTGACGGTTGCTAAAATCATTTTCCTCATACAAACAGAAATCTTCATCTCTTTTCTGTTTCTGAGTAAATAGTACATACCAGCACTATTTCAAAATAACAAACTCTTGATTGAATAATAAAAACTACAGTTAAACACTAAAAAACTCTAAGCCATCTCCGTGGAGATGTTGCCTGTACAACGGCAAAGAGAATGACTGGGGTAGGCGGAGCCTAGGAGGGATCATGTGACCAGCTTTGCTGGGCTCTTTGCCATTTCCTGTTGGGGAAGAGAATATCCCACAAGTAAGGATGACGCCGTGGACCGGACACACCTATGTTGGAGAAATAGCTAACAAATGAACGGAATGAGCAGTGATACGTGCAGGAGGCTGATGACCCACCTCCACGTAGGCCACCTGAATAAGATTCCTCAATCAAGAAGACCCTAACCACATATATATTATGCAACAATCTCTCCTTAGAAGAACAGGGATTAGGACATAAGGACGGCACTACAATGTCCTAATTTATGTTGTCAGACAAGACCACCTTAGGCAGGAAACCAAGTTTAGTTTGCAAAACCTCCTTAGCCTGGTGAAAGACCAAGCAAGGAGGATCACACCCGCGAGACAATAACTCAGACTCTACGGGCCGAGGAAATCACAAATAAGAATACTACTTTCCAGGAAAGTAACTTTGTTTAAAGAATGCAAAGGTTCAAATGGAATATGTTGCAAATCTTTGAGAACAAGATTAAGACTCCAAGGAAGAGCAATATTCTTGAAAACTGGCCTAATTCTAACCAAAGCCTGAACAAAGGATTGAACCTTAGGCCAACTTTTTATGCAATAGAACAGAAAGGGCTGAAATCTGGCCTTTTATAAAACTAGACAAATGATCTTTGTCAAGTCCTTCCTGAAGGAACTGAAGAATACATACAATTCTTATCTTGTGCCAAGAAAACTCACGATCAGCACACCAGGACAGGTAAACCTTCCAGACCATTTTATGATAAATATGCCTGGTAACAGGTTTACGTGCCTGGACAAGAAAGTGTCAAAGATTTAGAGAAACCCCTCTGATCCAGAATTAACCCTTCAATCTCCATGCAGTCAGCCTCAGAGAATCTACGTTTTGATAAAAGAACGGACCTTGAGCTAAAGGTCCGCTCTCTGAGAAGGACAATGAGGAGCAGACAGCATTGGCATAAGATCTGTACGCAGGAGTAATCAAAATTGTGTGGCCATGCAGGAGCTATCAAGATTGCCGACTCTCTTGCTTGATCCTCGCTACAACCCGAGAAAAAACTATTGAAGTGAAAATATAAACCAGACGGTAATCCCAAGGAACTGCAAAAGTATCTACCACCTCCGTGAGTGGATCAATTGATAGCTTGAAATTTAGGCAAGATGCCATGAGATCCATCTCCAGACAACCCCATAGAGACAATCTGATTGAATATCGCCTGATTGAGAGACAATTCATCTGAGTGGAGAACTTGTCGACTTAGAAAGTCTGCTTCCCAGTTCTCCACTCCCAGAATGTGAATTGCAGAGATGAGACATTGGTGACTTTCCGCCCAAGTCAAAATACGGGATACCTCCTTCATTGCTAGAGAACTGCGTGTCCCCCACCAAATCTATAATCACTCCCAGGAAGCTTACTTTTGTCTGCGGAACAAGAATTCTATTACAGATTCACTTTCCAACCATGACTCTGAAGATACCATAGTAACTTTGCAGTGTAAGAGGCCGCTAATGGAGAAGATGGAGCTTGAACCAAGATAGTGTCCAAGTAACGGGCCACAGCAATGCCTTTAAGTCTGACCACTGCCAAAAGAGATCTCAACACCTTTGTGAAAGCCCTCTGAGCCGTAGCCAGGCCAAAAGGAAGAGTCGTGAACTGGAAATGTTTGTCCATAAATACAAATCTGAGCTACTGATGATCTCGAGGGACTGGAATGTGAAGGTACGCATCCATCAAATCCACCGCAGTCATAAATTAACCCCGGAGCACAAGCAAGAGAATAGATTTGATTGTTTCCATCTTGAAGGAGGGTACCCTCAAACTTATTTAGATTTTAAAATCTAGAATAAGAAAAGTTCCCTCCTTCTTTTGGACAATAAAGAAGTTTGAATAAAACTATTTGCCCCTTTCTCCTGGAGGAACTGGGACGATTTCCCCCATCTTTTGAAGGTCTGAAACACATTGAAGAAAGGCCACCTTCTTTTCTGGCTTTCCTAAGAACAAATTTCCTGCACCCAAGGATCCTGGATAGACTGAGCCCAGACCCTCTGAAACAGGTGTATAATGCCCCGAACCGAAAAAGACACCGGTGTAGGGGTAGGGGTATGCGGATTTAAGAGTCTGTAGTGGACTTTTTGGTTTGTTTGTTCTTATACCATATTGGGTTCAGCAGCCAAGTACTTCTGGGGGGTTCTGGTTTACTTGAGGGAAGAATTTCTCTCCTGTTTATTCTGTCAAAAGGAATGAAAACAACCCATTGACCGTCCCCTTCGACCTGGCTTTCCTACCCTAAGGAAGGAAAGTTCCCTTACCTCCAGTAACGGTTGAAATAAAGACTTTCCTTTAAAGGCCAAGGACAACAATCTGTACTTTGATATCACATCCGCTGACCAGGATTTCAACTAAAATGGCCCTTATGGCTAATACCGCCAAACCTGTATTTTTGGCATTAATGCAGAGAATCGGAATAATAGCATCACAGATGAAAGAATTAGCCCTCTTAAGGACCTGTATGCGATCTTCAATCTCTTCCAAGGGCGATTCAACAGAAACCAAATCAGCTAAAGAATTACACCAAAAAGCTGTAGTACCTGCCACGGTGGCAATGCTAACAACCGGTTGAAAAAGAAGACCCCCTTGAAGGAAAGCCTTCTGCAGATAACCTTCAATCTTTCTATCCATCGGGCCTTTAAAGTTAGTACAATCCTCTATACCAGTGTTTCCCAACCGCGGTTCTCAAGTACCCCCCAACAGTCCTGGCTTTCATTATAGCTGAACTAGAGCAAAGGTCAAATAATTATCTGATAGATAAGAGCAGGTTAGATTACTGATCAGATGATTACTTGACCTATGCACTGGTTCAGCTATAATAAAATTCCAAAGATGGATGGCAACAATAAAGTGGAATATAAGATTTATTCAGCACAAACATAGCACCGTTTCGGGAATTGCTTCCCTTAATCATGCAATAAAAATGCTGATACAAAGTACCCTTATATACCCAATCACCACAAGGGGGCAGTATAGGATATTCACAAAATTAACTCTCTTTCACAACCAATATTGTGTGTGTGTATATATATATATATATATATATATATATATATACACACACACACACATACATATACACATACACACACACACCTAGCATACCCGGATCACACTGCAACAAACAAGGTCGTATGATTGGTGATATCTGGCTAACTGATGTTTGAGGACGCTTTTACCTCGGTACTGTCAGTTCCGACCAGTTGTGTTTAATGCCTTATTAGTGACTTAGAGACTCTAAGGAATCATACAACATCAAGTCTTTTCATCAGGACTTTCAAATAAGACGTTACAAATCATCGGTGTTCTCAGTCACAATTTGTTGGCATTATCCTTATACTGTTGAATATTAATGTATCTTAGGAATTTCATAGCTCATGTAATATCTATCAGTATTTGTACTAATATACATACTGTAGTTAGTCTATCCACTGCAGTGGGGCTCTATATGTGTTGTGGCAATTGCATGCATGCTTTGTTTTATTGTAAGGAATAAATATCATGGCTTTTTGAGTTAACCGAGGTGTGTCAGTTGTTTTTGTCTCTGGATTCAAATGTTTCAGCCTTTAATCTGCATATCAGATCAATCAGGAGTATATTCGTGCTGAGTGCTGTATTCTGCTACTTTATACATAGTATACTCATATAGCTCTGCTATGTAAAATATTTTTCTCTTTAAAAATATACTGAATATATATATATATATATATATATATATATATATATATATATATATATATATATATATATATATATATATATATATATATATATATATATATATATATATATATATATATATGTAGATAGAGAGCACTCTCACTTTCCAAACTTAATGCCAGGGTGCCAGCAGATGAATATGCACAGTAAAGGAAGGCACTCACTGGTCTTTTTCTTCAAATTAACTTTAATAATCGTGACGTTTCGGGGGGACACTCCCCTTCCTCAGACAAAGACAAACTAAAAGTGACTGGACTTATAAAGCCAAACAAACCCCTCCCAGTGAAAATTGCGCCAAAACGGTTACCATGGTGATCCTCAAAAACATTATAGTCATGTGATGAGTGTTACTCCTGTGAATTAGTGCTGTTCAACAAACTGTACAATGTTCACACATATGTATATTGCAACATATATAAATATTCAAAAATTACATTAAGATGTGTGAAAAACAAACTGATATAAAAAGCATACTGTACCAATAACCACATAAAGTGAACATATATTATGGTAAAAAGTATCGTGGGAATAAACTATACATTTTCCTGCTCTCAAAGTGAATGAAATGAATGAATATCTAAGTGTCCCTTAACATATCTTGTGTCCCTGAATCAGTGTAACAGTGTCTATATCAAAGTGTATGTGAACTATGTTATATACATAATACCAGCCTTCTGGATGTTCTAAATAAAAATTCTGATTGCCAAACCTAATCAGAAAATCTGAGTAAATATCTAAACATTAATTTAAGAAAATGTTAATTTAAGAAAATGTTGTAAGCAGCGTTAGAGGATCAAAAGTACTGGTCATTTCAAAAATAATAGAATAGCCAGTTACAGCAGATAATACATCCTATATCGTATCACACAAACCTGATATGGCAATGCGGTTATGAGACCAACTATCGGCTCGTTTGTTCAATGCATTCTAACGTAGCCCTTACTTCTTATTAGCTCTAGGGAATCTTACCAGTTCCTTCTCTGTCTTGTATACCCACAGAATCACCGTAAATACAACGGATCTGAGAGAACAGCGTGACCCCGCGATGAATATCTGCGACGCACACAGCCGGCTGGTGTACTGACGTCATGCAGCTGCGCGCTGTGTTGTGTATCAGGTAGTCATGGTGATGGTACACGCTGTAGGGAAGATCTCGTAGTGGGAATGCTCTTCCTTGAATTACTCACATACTGTGTGGTCCAGCATTATCAAATATATAATTTGAATTAAGTCTACAGGACTCAGAGTAACCAATTGACTACGTGTGGTTGTATGTGTGGTACTGGACTCTAATCATTGTGTCTATAAACTATAGAGTGATTCAACAGCCCTACATATTCAACATATCTAATCAATCGGAGTGTGCCAAACATCAATGTTGCCAGTGATACACAATAAGCCAGACCTATATGATAAAATATATAATAAAGAAAGAAAGAAAGAAAAAATAATAAATAAAGAAAGAAAGAAAAAATATTAACGATAAAATACAAAAATGAAATAAAATAAGATAGGATAAATACAAATGAAAAAATGAAAAAATAGAAAAAATGAAAATAAATGAAATTAAATGAAAATAAATGGACATATATGTGTGAATAAACATAAATGTAGATAGAAGTGCACCGAATCCCAAAAGATATAAAGAGAGTGAGAGAACCAAACAAAGAAGTGCATAGAAAACCCAGAACATCCCATAAGGATATAGATAAGGAAACCCCAAAGACATACAATAAAATAAACATAAGGAAGAAGAAAAAATAATAAACCCCATAGTGGAAAAACAAAATAGAGGGTTGAGAGTGAAGATGAATGGATCGTCAACTCTCATAAGAAGAATTCAAAAGATTAAGTCATACAGTCCGTCTTCTACTCTAACATCTTCATAGATGTCCACTGCAAATCCATAGGAGTCCCCAATAGTTCAAAGGAAACAGTGCCAGTCCAGGTTCACGTTCAGCCCCTTCGGGTGTATGGTATTGAGACGGAAGGTCCACTTGGATTCGATTTGTAGTAATTTGTTGTCCCGGTCCCCACCCCTAGAGGGCACAGGGACATGGTCTATGAGCTTGAATCTGAGATCCTGTACACTGTGTCCACTGATAGCAAAGTGGTGTGCCACCGGTTGTTCACTGCCATGATTTTTAATGGCTGTTCTAATGGCCGATCGATGGTTCGCCATGCGGGTGCGGATGTCATCCACTGTTTTCCCTACATAGAATAAACCGCATGGGCAGTTAATTAAGTAAACCACATATGTCGTGGTACAGGTCAAGTAGTGTTGTATCTTGAAAGTTACATTTGTGTACGGATGATGGAAGGTCGCCCCCGGAATCATCGCATGGCAGGTAGTGCAACCACTGCAACGATAGGATAAATACAAGAAAGGATGCTATCTTATTTTATTTCATTTTTGTATTTTATCGTTAATATTTTTTCTTTCTTTCTTTATTTATTATTTTTTCTTTCTTTCTTTCTTATATATTTTATCATATAGGTCTGGCTTATTGTGTATCACTGGCAACATTGATGTTTGGCACACTCCGATTGATTAGATATGTTGAATATGTAGGGCTGTTGAATCACTCTATAGTTTATAGACACAATGATTAGAGTCCAGTACCACACATACAACCACACGTAGTCAATTGGTTACTCTGAGTCCTGTAGACTTAATTCAAATTATATATTTGATAATGCTGGACCACACAGTATGTGAGTAATTCAAGGAAGAGCATTCCCACTACGAGATCTTCCCTACAGCGTGTACCGTCGCCATGACTACCTGATACACAACACAGCGCGCAGCTGCATGACGTCAGTACACCAGCCGGCTGTGTGCGTCGCAGATATTCATCGCGGGGTCACGCTGTTCTCTCAGATCCGTTGTATTTACGGTGATTCTGTGGGTATACAAGACAGAGAAGGAACTGGTAAGATTCCCTAGAGCTAATAAGAAGTAAGGGCTACGTTAGAATGCATTGAACAAACGAGCCGATAGTTGGTCTCATAACCGCATTGCCATATCAGGTTTGTGTGATACGATATAGGATGTATTATCTGCTGTAACTGGCTAGTCTATTATTTTTGAAATGACCAGTACTTTTGATCCTCTAACGCTGCTTACAACATTTTCTTAAATTAACATTTTCTTAAATTAATGTTTAGATATTTACTCAGATTTTCTGATTAGGTTTGGCAATCAGAATTTTTATTTAGAACATCCAGAAGGCTGGTATTATGTATATAACATAGTTCACATACACTTTGATATAGACACTGTTACACTGATTCAGGGACACAAGATATGTTAAGGGACACTTAGATATTCATTCATTTCATTCACTTTGAGAGCAGGAAAATGTATAGTTTATTCCCACGATACTTTTTACCATAATATATGTTCACTTTATGTGGTTATTGGTACAGTATGCTTTTTATATCAGTTTGTTTTTCACACATCTTAATGTAATTTTTGAATATTTATATATGTTGCAATATACATATGTGTGAACATTGTACAGTTTGTTGAACAGCACTAATTCACAGGAGTAACACTCATCACATGACTATAATGTTTTTGAGGATCACCATGGTAACCGTTTTGGCGCAATTTTCACTGGGAGGGGTTTGTTTGGCTTTATAAGTCCAGTCACTTTTAGTTTGTCTTTGTCTGAGGAAGGGGAGTGTGTCCCCGAAACGTCACGATTATTAAAGTTAATTTGAAGAAAAAGACCAGTGAGTGCCTTCCTTTACTGTGTATATATATATATATATATATATATATATATATATATATATATATATATATATATATATATATATATATACACACACACACACACACACACACATACGTACATACATATACACACACACACACGTGAAGGGGCATAGTGTGCTAAAAGAACGAGCACCCTGAGTTGCAATAAAAATGAACAGGCATGGAAGTTATTCTAGCTTTTGTTCTATCTCAGGAGTGCTGTTCTCTCTCTTTTGACATACATATATATACATATATAAAAATATACATATATACATACACACACACACACACACACACACACATTACACATACATAGAAATACAGAAAGATCCCAATTCATGCCAGCAGGTTCCATGGTGCCTAGTTCATATATCCAGAAACACCTCCTCGTCTAGGGATATATTCAATCATTTGAAACTGAAGCAGATTAAAAGCATGGCTCCTTTTGGAAAAATTACAGGATACAGGCGCAAGTGTATTATTTGTTCTAACCGTACTTTTTGTGCTGAATAAATCTTATATTCAACTTTATTGCTGCCTTCCTTCTTTAGAATCTTGTGGATATCTTGGGGTCTTTGTGGTGACCTTGGTTGGCGTGCAGTGGCCTGTAGTGCTGGACTTTGTTAAGAAGGACCCTAAGGTGTTCCATCTTGAACCTAAAGGTGACATCCTCATCCTCCATGTCCACATCCATAGAGGAGTCTAAAGAGGATAGTTTGCTTTCCGAAATAGAGGATGATGCTGGAGAGCCCAGCAAGGCCCCCAGATCTGAAATTCAGGAGAGACGTGTTTAACCTTCCTTTTGCGTTTCCCAGAAGATGTCAGTGCACCAAGAGCCGCCCACACAACTGACTGAAGCTGGGAAGTGAAATCTGGTGGAAAGGGGAAAAACTACCCTCAGACACTGGAACATTTTTCTTTGAACCATCCCCTTGAGAAATTTGAGTAGGGGGCATACCATAGTAGGCCGACTGCTAGATCCTGTAAACTCTGAGGAACTGAACTAGGGCCTGTGGAGTGAGACTGGAGGATAGTAAGCAAGAATTACATATATGTACTGGTTTGCACACTCAATTAGCTTTACAAAGAAGGCATTTATTATTGTTATTATAAACCTCAGACAACTCCTCTCCATGAGCCATTCAGCAGTCCCAGGTTGATCCAGGTTACCCCTCACTCAAAATGTCAGGGGAAATGTATGACCAACAGAGAGAATAAAAGGATATTGAACAGAGGCAATATAAAGTAACCTCTGAAAGTTGGAGAAAGGGTATTAAGTAAAACTTTTACTTAAAGGTAGAGTATAACCCCAAAACCAGTACACCTGATCGTTAGAAGAATCTCTATAGCTAAATACAGACCCCTAATCTGAATGCTCTGGTTTGCTTACCCCCTCCTGGAAGCCACCACACGGTAGAGTATTTGATCAAATTGCACCTCACGGATTGAACAAGGAAAAGGAGGAAGGGGCGGAGTATGCAGCAAAACTGTCCTGCGGCGAGAAACGTTTTTAACCTGCGCACTGCCGAAGGACTGATAGAAATGCCGTTACAGTAAAGCTACGCAAACCCACAACAGAAAGAGAACTGTATCCCAATAGATGTTGCGCTCCAGTCTATCACCAACAATGACAAACAAAGACCGGAGCAGTACAGAGACGTCATATACAGACAGATGCAGGGGCCAGGATCCATATGCCTACTTACTCCGGTTCAATAATAAAGGCACAAGCCATAAGAGCCGGAGCGTTATCACCTATACACCCAGAGTAATAAGGTAACTAACCCCAGTAAAGCAAGAGAGGGTCCACCACACAAATGATCACCATGTCAAAAGGCAATTTACTTCTTTTATCAAATTTGCTTTGCTTGGTATCCTTTGTTGAAAAGTATACCTAGGTAGGCTCAGGAGCTGGGAAGTAGATGCTGATTGGGGGCCGCACATATATGCCTCTTGTGATTGGCTTACAGATGTGTTCAGTTAGCTCCCAGTAGTACAATGTTGCTCCAATAAAGGATACCAAGAGAATGAAGCAAAATTGACAAAAAGATAAAGTATCTTGGAAAGTTGTTAAGTTTTAATTTAAACATGGAAACAGAATCTTGAAATCTTGTCAGTTTGGGGAAAGTAATTTTACTATGAATGCTATAGAAAAGGATGTTAGGATGTTCCATGCCTTCCTAAATGCGCTGGGCTTTAGCATAGAACGTCCTAGCCGTTTGGCTGTACTGAAGCCAACGGCACTTCCTGAATGGGATCGCGGTCTAGAGGGCGTGCCTAGCATCATAGGGATGCCCCCTAACCCAATCGTATCATTTAAATATTGCGATTGTATGCTCAATTGCATAATTTTAATTTGTTTACATTGTAACGTTGTTCCGATGTAGACAAATTAGACCGGTCATGAAAGGGTAAAAAAACTAATCCCTTTTATGAATTCCATGCAGTTGGTACATAGCCGTGTGTTGCAGAGATAACACCTACCACAAAATGATGTGAGATAAAAGAACTACAGTAATACCAGTGGAAAAACTTTAAAGGGACAAAATAAATAAATAGTTATACCCATGCAGTGATGAAGCATCATCCTTTGATCTGGCTCCAGCATGTGAGAGGATGTAATACACCTTTACCTGTGTATCAGCAGTACTAAAGGAAATTTTGCTTTTGGGCATGTCCCTTTTAACAAAAACATTGGGATTTTACTTCTTTAGGATTCCACCTATTTGGGACAAACATACAGCATTAAAGTGATTGTAAACTTGAGCTATCTGGAAACAGCATGTAATAAAGCTTTTTTAAATAAAATAGGACTTTCATTCATCATTGTTTTTTTTTTCTTCCTAATAATAACGTTATGACCGATGTTTTGTGTAAATCCTAGTGTCCGGTAATCTGCCTGGCTCCGTATTAGTTTTTTTAATATGAAAACCTATTTAAAAACAGGCTGTCAGGTGAGTGGAGCTAATATGCCCCCTCGATCAATAGTGCATGCGCTAGTTAAATCCAAGCCTGGCTGAGTACTTGGATGCCTAAGTAGAGAGAGGGTGGGACCGCTCTCTACGTCACAGAAAGTGGAAACCTGGAACTGGAAGGGGGCGGGGGGAAGTAACAATAAATTGTGAGATATAAAATATAGGTTTTAAAAAGTTGGGGACAATTAAAAATAAAAACCAACAACTTTAATATACATTCTAAATGTAATGAGCTATTACAGAAAGCTCAAATTTACAGTCACTTTAAAGAGCAAAGCTGTTCAGCATCAGATCCATTGCTTGTGGTCCCATCAGCACAACTATACCCAAGTACAACCTCAATGGTAAAAAAAGAAAAAAAAAATATGTGCTTAGTGGGGAAATAAAGTGCTCAGCATTTATATGAAGCGGTCATTTTATTTATTTTGAGGTCAAAATAAATAAAATTATTTTTAAGAAAAACACTCTGCGTAGTATATAGCAAGATCAGTCAAACTGCAGTGTAAGTATACACTCCAACTAGGGTTGCCACCTCAGCCATGTTTTCCTGGACACTTATGAGTTACACATGCTGCAGGGTGTGCAGGGAGAAACATGTATTGTGTTTCTGGACAGCACTTTTCATATTCCTCCCTGCACACCCTGCAGCATGTGTAACGTATAAGTGTTCTGTATTTTAAGGGACAGGTGGCAACCCTAACTCCAACACTAAAGGGAAATTGAAAGGGTCAAAGAGGTAAATTACAGGAAAAAGACAAAATAACATAATTTATGCTTACCTGATAAATGTATTTATTTCCGGATATGGTGAGTCCACGGAATCATCAATTACTAGTGAGAATATCACTCCTGGCCAGCATGAGGAGGCAAAGAGCACCACAGCAAAGCTGCTATATATGTCACTTCCAATACCCATAACCTCCAGTCATTCAGCCGAAGGGAAAATAGAAAAAGAAGATAACACAAAGGTGTAGAGGTGCCTGAGGTTTTAGTTAAAAATAACGGTCTTAAATTAAAGGGTGGGCCGTGGACTCACCATATCCGGAAATAAATTTATCAGGTAAGCATAAATTATGTTTTTTTTCCTAAGATATGGTGAGTCCAAACGGAATCATCAGTTACTAGTGGGAACCAATACCCAAGCTAGAGGAGACGGATGATTAGGGAGCGACAAGACAGGTAACCTAAACAGAAGGCACCACTGCATGAAGAACCTTTCTCCCAAAAGAAACCTCAGCTGAGACAAAAATATTAAAATTTGGAAAAAGTATGCAGAGAGGACCAAGTTGCAGCCTCGCAAATCTGTTCTACAAAAACTTCCTTCTTGAAAGCCCAAGAAGAAGGGACAGCCCTAGTGAAATGAGCTGAAATTCTCTCAGGAGGCTGCTGTCCAGCAGTCTCATAAACCAAACGCATTATACTACCCAACCGAAGAGAAAGAGAAGTAGCTGACGCTCTCTGACCTTTATGTTTCCCAGAGAAACAAACAGCAAACTGGCGACATTACTTAGTCGCCTGTAGATAGAAAATAAAAGCACGCATAACATCAAAGTTGTGCAACAAATGTTCCTTATGAGAAGAAAGATAAGGACACAGAGAAGGAACAACAATTTTCTGAAAATACGAGTAATGACTCGTGGAAAGAGAACAAAGAGGAAAAAGGTATGCAAGACTGAAATCCAAGAAAAATGTCAGAACATCTATCAGGACGGTCTGCGGATCACATGACCATAAACCGTACCTTCAAAACTTTTGCTCAATTGTCATAAAACAATTGAGCAAACTGAAAGCTGTGTCCTTAAAGGGTTAAAGAGGAGAGCAGACACTTCCGAGTCCATAATCCTTAAACAAGACCCAGACAGCTTACCAGCCCAGCAGGTTGGCATCCGTGTTCACATCACCCAGGAATATCTCCCGAAGCACGCGCCCGGAGATAGATACTCCTGAAAAAAAATACAACGGAAGAAAGTCTCTTGTCATCTGATCTAAATCTATCCTTTAAGACAGATCCGAAAGTTCTCCATGTCATGGAAAATAACAAAAGGAATGATGTCCATGGAATACCATCAGACCAAATCCCTCCATACACAGGGTCACAGAAAAGTGAAGAAATATCAACTGCAGCTAAATCCAAACTCCCAACCACCTGGTTGCAAGAGGGTTATAAGCCACTAAAACTTACTGTTGGCCGGACAGAAGACTGCAGAGTGGGGAAAAGGAATAAATCCTCGATTTTCTGACCTCTGAAAGACATCTCCTAGATAAAGAATCAAATAAAGGACCAAGCATACCACACCTGGTGTTCCCAGGCAGTCTCCCATCCAGGTACTGACCAAACCTGACCCTGCATAACTTCCGAGATCAAACTAAATCGGGTGCATTCAGGGTATTGTGGCGGTAGTCCCAAATAAATTACCCTTGTGGATAGAACAAGGGAACACTTCTCCAGATTCATTTCCCATCCCCGGAAAAGAAGATTGGACAAGATCTCTTCAAAGAGTGTTAGCTCGAAGTCAGGATGATACCTGAACTATATATTGTCCAGAAAAACACACTTGCAATATCCCAAGACCTAAAAGGTCTGACTGGTATGGTGCAAACTAAGAAAACTAGAGAAGATTCTGATTAAGGAAACAATAAATCTCTCAAATCTAACTTCGTTATGAACAGGCCCACTAGAACCAAAAGGATAAATGATACTACTGAAGGACAGAATCTGAAATATATGAGGTAAATACCTTTATCCTGTTCCCAAACTGGGACTGAAACTGTCACTCCCAGAGATGAAGACCCTGAATTCAGTTAAAGGAGTGCCTCTCATCCCACTTGGATTGCAGATACTCTAGAAAGAGAAATCTGCCCCTGGGAGGAAAACTTAGATTGACCCAAACAAAGTCTCATCCTTAAAAGGAGACCCTAGAAGCATGTATTTGGAGGAAACAGAAATAATTTAATCTGAACTGCAGAACTATAAAGCCTAGGCTGTACCACTAAACCACAGGTAGGCTTCTCAGCTGACCATAGATTTCAGCCACAATGCCCAGCGTCTAGTACAGCAAGTCTAATAAGACAAGACATTGCTCTAAATGAACAATTTAAACCTCCAGCTTCCTACCTATGTCAGAAAGAACTAGATTATCTCCACAGATATCCAAGTTCTCTGATTAAAAGTAGAAAGTTCCCTTCTACTAAAGACACACTGCATTTCAAGAGAGATAGCAACAGGAAATCCTAAAAAGGACGTGATACAGGGAGAAATATTCCCAGATTCTCTATAACAATCCTGTGAACATCTCACAGCACGTCTAGAACCCTTACAGAGAGGAAAGAAAAATATAGAACTGATAAAGTTCACAAAACTCCAAAGGAAAGACAATGATAGGGATCGGTGTCATCCAGTCAGCCACGACCTCCTGACAATATAAGAGGCTTTGAAGCAAACAACTGAAGGATACCACTTCAGTAACAGATGAAGGAATTATACTGTCCAGATCTGAGATTTCAGCCTCAGAAACTACAGGCGAATCCTCCTCACTAGCTTGGAAGAAGACAAATCTGCGTAGCAGCATGTGGAGCAGAAACCCTCTTACCTGAGACTTAAAATGTCCTCTTGCCTTTTCCCTGAAGTAAAGGAAAACAGACCAAGCCACAGATACCGCAGAAGATACCTGAGCTTGCACTTCTGTGAGCAAATACACTCCTCCAGTAGATTGAGAGGAACCACAGGGCACTGCATGTGACGCCATATAGGCTTGGGACATAAAAGGAGAAAGCTGTGGCAGTGCCTTTACAGCAACATCCTTGGAGACATGAAGTTCAAACCAATCTGTACATTTAATAGCATTTGCGAAATCAGAGGTACAGAAAATATAAATGTTTAAACCAATTCTTAGTTGAGCAAGCCTTCCACACAACTTCAACATCAGTAGAAGGAATTTTACTGCCTGAATTCGTAATTTCACCCTCAGATGCACCCGAAGAATCTTCATCCTCAGACTTCTGAGAGGAAATACTTTGATTAGCCACTTCCGGATCAGAAACCTTACTTACCGTTTCTTTAAATTTCCTTTTGCGTTTTCCCTGCAGCAAATACCGCAGAAGATACCTGGGCAGCAATATCTTGCAAAATAACTCCAGACGGAGCATGAGAGGAAACGCAGGGAACTGCATTTGCAGATGAATAGGATTGGGATGCTTGAGGAGAAAGCTGCGGCACATCTGAAACAGGAGGCTCCTGAACAGCATCCGCCTTAGCTAATGATGGCTCAGGGTCAAAAAGTCTATTTCTATAAGCTAAAGTTCTTTCAATACATGAAGAACAAAAAGGTACTGGGGGTTCCACCTGGGCATCAAAATATAAGCTACAGGTAACATCCTGCACAGCCTCCTGATCCATAATACAAAAAGAAGCAAATTAAAAAACAAACCAAAAAAAAAACATTTTATATCTTTTAACAAAGGATATAATACAGAACCAAAAAAAAAAAAAAAAAATGTTCCCTTTAAAATTTACCAAATCAAGAAAACATACCCCAGGCAACACTCTACACCACAGCAGAATTACTGAGGTGCCCTACCTGTCCTGCAACCCACAGCAAACTGAGGGGGGAAAAAACGATCCCGTTTACAATCCGGAAGAGAAGCAAAAACAGCAAGAAGCCTTTTAAACAGCAGAGCCATCTGAAATATGGCCATCTCACTCTTACAGGAAGTAAAAAAAAAAAAAGAGCCAAAAAAAAACTGACATCACAGAATCAGTACCTCCCTAAAAAGGGCGGTCCTACAGCTGACAAAAGCGCCATTTTAAAAAACAAAATTTAAAACAACTTTCTTGAAAAACAGGATTAAAAACAAACAATAAAACCCCCCAAAAAAGTACATAATCCGTTACTAAAAACGGATCCTCACTGAGCCATCAATAAAATAAATAACTCCTCACACTAATAATGCCTGCAAAAACTGCCATAAAAACCTGCACCCTGACAGGAATAATAAAAAAAAGTGTCCCCCTGCAGCGTTTCAGCTGAATAAGTGCCAAATTTTCCCCTGCTTCATAGAAAAATAAAACTGGCACTTACCTTAAAATGTATCTGTCCAGCAGCAGGACAGCTCACCTAGTTTGAGAGGATGCCATCCCTCACATGGACCTGTGGAAATACAGAAAGACTGAATAAACTTACTAAGGCTATCTAAATAAGGCAGAAAAAATGTTTTGGGAAAACGCAGTGAGGATTGTACCCCACAAGTTCCCAATTGCTTAAAAGCCACCATTGTCCTACTGAAGAGACTGACATGTGCTAAGGCTAGACCCTTTAGAAAGTTTATAGCAAACCTACTCTGTATTAAAATTAAAAAATCTTGATTGTAGATTAGACACCAAAACTTCACCTCCTCCTTGCACCGCAGGCAAAGAGAATGACTGGAGATTATGGGTAAAGAAAGTGACATACAGTATATAGCAGCTTTGCTGTGGTGCTCTTTGCCTCCTCCTGCTGGCCAGGAGTGATATTCCCACTAGTAATTGATGATTCCGTGGACTCACCATATCTTAGGAAAGAAAATGGCTGTACACTTCATTTTTAAATTTTCTGCTACAACATCTTACTGAAGATAAAGCAGTTAAAGCAATATGGACCCCATATTCTCTAAAATGGAAGCCATTATAATCTCTAATTCTTCAACTACAACTCTCAGCAGAACACACTACATAGAATATATAAATTATTCAATGTACTTGCCTGAAGTCTGCCATCCAAAGTTCTCTGAATAGTAACACATTTGCTCGGATGAGCTCCATTTGTAGTTATTGCTGTAATCAACGAATCCAACTCATCCTTCTTTTCCTTCAACTTTTTTACCAAACTTTCTATTGCTCTTTTTGCAAATGTCTCACTCTCGCCACCCTGTCGATGACACATCAAGCTGTGAACTATACTCAGACATGCGTCGTTGCTTGTAGGCGTGTTTGTAATGGACATATTGTCAATGGAATCCAGTTTTCTAAATCTTTCTCAAATGTATCCGTAAATATAAAATGCCAGTAATATGGTCTTTCTCACGAAGTCTAAACCTTAGGAAATTAATGGGGGAAAACAAAATGAATAAAATAACCAATTCTTTCTAGAAACAATTATATATACACAATAACTTTTCTATGTTTTACACACGGTCCCTTAGTAATCTCAAAATGTATCAATGCTATATTTGAAAGAGAGAGAAGGGGCTACTGAAAAATAAAATTTATCCCCCCCCCCAGATTAATTTCTTTCATGGTGGTGATAGTCCACAAGCCATTACTCCTAGGATTACATCTCCTAACCACAAGGAGGTGGCAAAGATTTTCAAAACTCCAAGAGCACTTAATCTCTCCCACCTCTCTGATATGCGAAAAAAACACTGGTCTCTTGGACTCTCACGACTATGAAAGAAATTAAATCATCATCAAATTAGAGGATTTTCTGGAATCCTTTGTAACTGGCAAGTACAATATTGATGCTCTCACTAATCTAAATAATGTAGAAGCCTTTTTTCTAGAATTCCATAGATTAGGAAAAGGAGAAGGAACTACAGTCTTCAAATTGATATGATCATGAGAAACCACCTTTGAAAAAGTCAGATGTAAAACAGCCACCTTATCCTAGAGAAAAAACTGAAAAGGAGACTTAAGAAAGAAAAAAAAAATTATCAGAAAATCTTCTGTCAGAAGATATCCAAGACAGAAACTGGATGTCCAAACTATGCATAGAACCAAAGTAATGTTCCTTAAAGTTATTGTAAAGTTGAATGACTTAAAGGGACATGAAACCCAATTATTTTCTTTCATGATTCAGATAGAGAATACAATTTTAAACAACTTTCTAGTTTACTTCTATTATCTAATTTGTTTCATTCTCTTGGTATCATTTGTTTAAGTAGCAGCACTAATGGTTTCTAACTGAACTCATGGGTGAGCCAATCACAATCGATATATATATGCAGCTACCAATCGACAGCTAGAACCTAAGTTCTCTGCTGCTCATGAGCTTTCCTAGATAAACAAAGGATAACAAGAGAAATAAGCAAATTAAATAATAGAAGTAAATTGGAAAGTTGTTTAAAATTGTATTCTCTATCTGAATCATGACAGAAAATTTTTGGGTTTCATGTCTCTTTAAAGCCCAGTATTTCGAAATACTCTTTAAAAACATGGGCACTAAGTCATTAAACTTTATAATTACGCTTTTTTTAAAAACTTACCTTTTTGTTACTGTAAGCTTACCACAGATCCTACGCCCGCATCTCCTTCAGTATTTAGTAGATCGATGATGAATCCGGCTTCCTCCAATCGTGGGGTGTGCTCCCTTTGGCGTCCAACTTGTGAGGCACACATCGATTGGTGGAAGCTGGATTGTCATCGATATGCTAAATACTAAAGGAGATTTGGTTGTATCCCAGTGGTACCACAGAACTCACACATTTTTAAGCAGCCACATGTGCCTTCATTGATCAAGCCTTGGGTTATCGATGGCATTCTGTAAGAGTTGAGACAAATTGGGCCTAGAAGAGATGTAGTACAGGCCAGAAGGGATGGTGGAGACCGATGATCATATAAGCATGATTACGTGCATTGCCAGTTGTTTAGGGTGCATCATTTTTAACCTTCTTTGTGACTTGGGCTGAAAGATCAGTTAAGTGCAGCAGCAAGTACCAATGTATTTATTTTTATAAAGCAGTCTCATTGTTTAATTCTTTCACTGCCAAACCACAACAAAGTGTAGAAAACATGTTTAATCCACTTTACAATTAAAAGGGACTGGAAACCCCAATATTTTTTTTTTTTTCATGATTTGGATAGAACATACAATTTTAAACAACTTTCCAATTTACTTCCATTATCAAATTTGCTTTGTACCTTTGTTATCCTTTGCTGAAGGAACAGCATTGCACTACAGGCAGCAAGATGAACACATCTAGTCAGCCAATCACAAAAGACAAATGTGTGCAGGCACCAATTAGCGGCAGCAGCTCCCACTAGTGAAGGATATGTGCACATTTTTTTTCAACAAGGGATACCAAGAGAACAAAGCACATTTGAAAATAGAAGTGAATTTAAAAGGTTTTTAAAATTAAATGCTCTATCTGAATCGTGCAAGTTTAAATATTGACTTTCCTATCCCTTTAACGACACACGTCGTACAAACTGGTCGGTAAAGACCAACGACGTACCCTGTACTTAGGGGTTTAAAGTGGCTGGAAGCAATCCTGATCACTTCCAGCCGCTTTCAAGGTATTGCCATGATGCCGCGATATTGAGGCATCACTGTAATACCTTTTTTGGCACACTCTGGGGCCCTCTGTGCATTGGCAAGCAATGGTGCCGATAGATGGTGGGTGGGAGCAGCTGCAGGGAGGAGGGTGGGCGGACGATCGCTGGACTAGTTCCGGTGACGACACCGGCCACTGTTCTGGGAAGGTGAGTGAGAGCGTGCGTGTGCACACGCACGCAACCGTCCGATCGGTGGGAGAGAGGGAGCGTGGGAGAGGGGAAATGTTGTTGGGAATGGGATCTGGGAGGGGGAGGAAGGATATTGAGGAAGCAGCTACACTACGGAAAAATGGGGTTATAATAAATAAAAGAAAATTGAACAAATTTGATCAGAAACTGGGTTAAAAAAAAAAAAAAAAAAAGGCTTTTATTTTAGTACTGGAAGAATTTCGGCCAGTACTTAAGATGGCGGTGACAATTGTGGGAGAGGGGAGGAGGGAATAGAGGTGTTTGTGAGGGGTCAGGGAGGGATCAGGGGGTGGGATGTGGGAGACTAATCTCTACGCTAAAGCTAAAATTAACCCTACAAGCTCATAATACAAGTGTGGTCGCAGCAGCATTTAGCTGCCGTCTAGTTACCAAAAAGCAACGCCAAAGCCATATATGGCTGGTGTTTCTGAAGAAAAGGGATCCCAGAGAAGCAGTGAGAAACCTAAAGTTTGTGAAAAAGTTTGTGAAAAAGTTAGTGATTTTTTTATTTGATCGCATTTGGCGGTGAAATGGTGACCTGAAATATACCAAAATGGGCCTAGATCAATACTTTGGGTTGTCTACTAAAAAAAAATATATACATGTAAAGGGATATTCAGGGATTCATGACAGATACAGGTGAAACTCGAAAAATTAGAATATCATGCAAAAGTTAATTTATTTCACTAATGCAACCTAAAAGGTGAAACTAATATATGAGATAGACTCATTACATGCAAAGCAAGATAGTTCAAGCCGTGATTTGTCATAATTGTGATGATTATGGCTTACAGCTCATGAAAACCCCAAATCCACAATCTCAGAAAATTAGAATATTGTGAAAAGGTGCAATATTCTAGGCTCAAAGTGTCCCACTCTAATCAGCTAATTAAGCCATAACACCAGCAAAGGGTTCCTGAGCCTTTAAATGGTCTCTCAGTCTGGTTCAGTAGCAATCACAATCATGGGAAAGACTGCTCACCTGACAGTTGTGCAGAAAACCATCATTGACACCCTCCATAAGGAGGGAAAGCCTCAAAAGGTAACTGCAAAAGAAGTTGGATGTTCCCAAAGTGCTGTATCAAAGCACATTAATAGGAAGTTATACTGTAAAAACAAACTTGTCGCCTAGCAATTCACTTTATAACATAAAAACAGAGAAATAAAAACAGCTAAATAAAAACAGCTGTCTAAATAACCGCTAAATTTGAAAACTACATCTAACACTGAACTTTTTACCTGCTTGTTTGAGAGCAACCTGATGCTGTCCTGATTGAAAGGAACTTTCAGCGTGCATTATAGTTATAAACTGGTTGCCTGCAGCTCAACCTTTTTTACCTAACTTTAAGGATTACCTAACTCTAAGGATTGATTTGGTTATTGTTATTGATCTAGTCAATTGTACTTTTTATTGATCTGGTCAACTGTACATTCCAATGCATTTTATTAATGAAGTTTTATATTTAGACACCGGTGTCCTTATAAAGTGACAGATTGAAGTTTTATTTTATTATTTTTTTATTTTTTTTATATTTTTTTATTTTTTTTTATTTCTTGTATGATTGCGATTTTCCATTATATCAAATTGTATTTTATATTGTGTTAACTTTCAGCTGTAGCAATTTGCTTTATTTATATACCGAAGTCTTCATTTATATACCAAAGTCTTAGTAAGCTACATTTTTTATATTCCCAATAGTCAGAGAGCCTTGATTGGCGCCACTTCCAAAACTTTGTTACTTTTTAGATACCCTAATCGATTGCTCAGGTGGTGAACGAAGCAATCAGGAGGTTGGCAAATCTGACATACACTTATTTACAGCTTGCACACTCTTTGCTTGTGATTGTCAGAAAAAGGCCATTCAAAAGTGTTGGGGACTTTCACAAGGAGTAGACTGAGGCTGGAGTCAGTGCATCAAGAGCCACCCCACACAGACGGATCCTGGACATGGGCTTCAAATGTCGTATTCCTCTTGTCAAGCCACTCCAGAACAACAAACAACGTCAGAAGCGTCTTACCTGGGATAAAGAAAAACAGACCTGTTCTGTTGCTAAGTGAGCAAATTTTGCATCTCATTTGGAAACCAAGGACCCAGAGTATGGAGGAAGAATGGAGAGGCACATACTGCAAGATGCTTGTGAAGTCCAGTGTGAAGTTTCCACAGTCTGTGTTGATTTGGGGAGCCATATGATCCTCCTCTGACAACCACCAAAGAAGAGAGTCTCTGGTCTCTTGATCCAGATTTATCTGAGGAAATAAATCTGCATAATCCCCATTCCACTGATTGAGCATGCATAGTTGCAGTGGTCTGAGACGCAAGCGAGCAAACGGAACTATGTCCATTGCCGCTACCATTAGTCCGATGAGCCACTGACGGCCGAGGAATGGAATGAAGAGCTCGGCAGGTGGACAAAATCTTTGATTTCCTGACCTCCGTCAGAAATATTTTCATGTCCACCGAGTCTATCAGAGTCCCTAGAAAATGAAACTCTTGTGAGGGGGTAAAGAGAACTCTTTTTTTACATTCACTTTCCACCCTTGAGACCTTAGAAAGGCCAATACTAAGTGCGTGTGAGACTTGGCTAGTTGGAAGGACGACGCTTGAATTAGAATGTCGTCTAGATAAGGCGCCACTGCTATGCCCCGTGGCCTTAGAACCGCCAGAAGGGACCCTAGCACCTTCATGAAGATTCGCGGCGCAGTGGCCAACCCGAAAGGAAGAGCCACAAACTGATAATGCTTGTCCAGAAAGGCGAACCTGAGGAACTGGTGATGATCTTTGTGAATAGGAATGTGTAGATACGCATCCTTTAAGTCCACGGTGGTCATATATTGACCTTCCTGGATCAATGGTAAGATAGTCCGAATGGTCTCCATCTTGAAAGATGGAACTCTTAGGAACTGGTTTAGGATCTTGAGATCCAGAATTGGTCTGAAGGTTCCCTCCTTTTTGGGAACTATAAACAGATTGGAGTAGAACCCCTGCCCTGCTTTTGGAACTGGGCAGATCACTCCCATGGTAAAAAGGTCTTCTACACAGCGTAAGAACGCCTCTCTTTTTGTCGGGTTTACAGACAATTGAGAAAGATGGAACCTCCCCCTTGGAGGGGAATCCTTGAAAACTAGAAGGTATCCCTGGGTTACAATTTCTACTGCCCAGGAATCCTGAACGTCTCTTGCCCAGGCCTGAGCAAAGAGAGAGAGTCTGCCACCTACTAGATCCGGTCCCGGATCGGGGGCTACCCCTTCATGCTGACTTAGTGGCAGCATCAGGCTTTTTGGCCTGTTTACTCTTGTTCCAAGCCTGATTAGGTCTCCAGGTTAACTTGGATTGAGCAAAGTTCCCCTCTTGCTTTGCAGCAGGGGAAGAGGTAGAGGGACCACTCTTGAAGTTTCGAAAGGAACGAAAATTATTTTGTTTGGTCCTTGTCTTATTTGACTTATACTGACGGAGGGTATGACCCTTCCCTCCAGTAATGTCTGCCATGAATCCTTTATGGTGTCAGAAATGGGAAACATTTTCTTAAAAACAGGAGGAGGAGAGAACGGAATACCTGGTTTATCCCACTCCTTAGTAACAATGTCCGAAACCCTCTTAGGGACCGGAAACACATCAGTGTAAACAGGAACCTCTAAATATTTGTCCATTTTACACAATTTCTCTGGAACTACAATAGGGTCACAATCATCCAGAGTAGCTAAAACCTCCCTGAGCAATAAGCGGAGGTGCTCAAGCTTAAATTTAAATGCTGTCATGTCTGAATCTGTCTGAGGGAACATCTTTCCTGAATCAGAAATCTCTCCCTCAGACAGCAAACCCTCATCCCCACTTCAGAACATTGTGAGGGAATATCGGATACGGCTACTAAAGCGTCAGAAGGCTCAGCATTTGTTCTTAACCCAGAGCTACTGCGCTTCCCTTGCAACCCTGGCAGTTTAGATAAAACCTCTGAGGGTAGTATTCATAACTGAAGCCATATCTTGCAAGGTGAAAGAATTAGATGCACTAGAAGTACCTGGCGTCGCTTGTGCGGGCGTTACTGGTTGTGACACTTGGGGAGAACTAGTTGGCAAAACCTGATTTCCTTCTGTCTGAGAATCATCTAGTGCAAAACTTTTATAAGTCAAAATATGCTGTTTGCAATTTATAGACATATCAGTACAAGTGGGACACATTCTAAGAGGGGGTTCCACAATGGCTTCTAAACAAATTGAGCAATGAGTTTCCTCAGTGTCAGACATGTTTAGCAGACTAGTAATAAAGCAAGCAAGCTTGGAAAACACTTTATTTAATGAAAAAAACACAATTTGCAAAAACGGTACTGTGCCTTTAAGAGAAAAAAAACATAATTTATGCTTACCTGATAAATTCCTTTCTTCTGTTGTGTGATCAGTCCACGGGTCATCATTACTTCTGGGATATTATCTGCTCCCCTACAGGAAGTGCAAGAGGATTCACCCAGCAGAGTTGCTATATAGCTCCTCCCCTCTACGTCACCTCCAGTCATTCGACCAAAGACCAACGAGAAAGGAGAAGCCAAGGGTGTAGTGGTGACTGAATTATAATTTAAAAAATATTTACCTGCCTTAAAAAACAGGGCGGGCCGTGGACTGATCACACAACAGAAGAAAGGAATTTATCAGGTAAGCATAAATTATGTTTTCTTCTGTTATGTGTGATCAGTCCACGGGTCATCATTACTTCTGGGATACCAATACCAAAGCAAAAGTACACGGATGACGGGAGGGATAGGCAGGCTCATAATACAGAAGGAACCACTGCCTGAAGAACCTTTCTCCCAAAAATAGCCTCCGAAGAAGCAAAAGTGTCAAATTTGTAAAATTTGGAAAAAGTATGAAGCGAAGACCAAGTTGCAGCCTTGCAAATCTGTTCAACAGAGGCCTCATTCTTAAAGGCCCAAGTGGAAGCCACAGCTCTAGTGGAATGAGCTGTAATTCTTTCAGGAGGCTGCTGTCCAGCAGTCTCGTAGGCTAAACGTATTATGCTACGAAGCCAAAAAGAGAGAGAGGTAGCAGAAGCTTTTTGACCTCTCCTCTGTCCAGAATAAACGACAAACAGGGAAGAAGTTTGGCGAAAATCTTTAGTTGCCTGCAAGTAGAACTTGAGGGCACGAACTACATCCAGATTGTGTAGAAGACGTTCCTTCTTTGAAGAAGGATTTGGACACAAGGATGGAACAACAATCTCTTGATTGATATTCCTGTTAGTGACTACCTTAGGTAAGAACCCAGGTTTAGTACGCAGAACTACCTTGTCTGAGTGAAAGATCAGATAAGGAGAATCACAATGTAGGGCTGATAACTCAGAGACTCTTCGAGCCGAGGAAATAGCCATTAAAAATAGAACTTTCCAAGATAACAATTTTATATCAATGGAATGAAGGGGTTCAAACGGAACACCCTGTAAAACGTTAAGAACTAAGTTTAAACTCCATGGCGGAGCAACAGTTTTAAACACAGGCTTGATCCTAGTTAAAGCCTGACAAAAGGCTTGGATGTCTGAATTTTCTGACAGACGCCTGTGAAACAAGATGGACAGAGCTGAAATCTGTCCCTTTAATGAGCTAGCCGATAAACCCTTTTCTAAACCTTCTTGTAGAAAAGACAATATCCTAGGAATCCTAACCTTACTCCAGGAGTAATCTTTGGATTCACACCAGTATAGGTATTTACGCCATATTTTATGGTAAATCTTTCTGGTAACAGGCTTCCTAGCCTGTATCAGGGTATCAATAACCGACTCAGAAAAACCACGTTTTGATAAAATCAAGCGTTCAATTTCCAAGCAGTCAGCTTCAGAGAAGTTAGACTTTGATGTTTGAATGGACCCTGAATCAGAAGGTCCTGTCTTAGAGGTAGAGACCAAGGCGGACAGGATGACATGTCCACTAGATCTGCATACCAAGTCCTGCGCGGCCATGCAGGCGCTATTAGAATCACTGATGCTTTCTCCTGTTTGATCTTGGCAATCAATCGAGGAAGCAGCGGGAAGGGTGGAAACACATAAGCCATCCTGAAGTTCCAAGGTGCTGTCAAAGCATCTATCAGAACCGCTCCCGGATCCCTGGATCTGGATCCGTAGCGAGGAAGTTTGGCGTTCTGGCGAGACGCCATGAGATCTATCTCTGGTTTGCCCCAACGTTGAAGTATTTGGGCAAAGACCTCCGGATGAAGTTCCCACTCCCCCGGATGAAGAGTCTGGCGACTCAAGAAATCCGCCTCCCAGTTCTCCACTCCCGGGATGTGGATTGCTGACAGATGGCAAGAGTGAGACTCTGCCCAGCGAATTATCTTTGATACTTCTACCATTGCTAGGGAGCTTCTTGTCCCTCCTTGATGGTTGATGTAAGCTACAGTCGTGATGTTGTCCGACTGAAACCTGATGAACCCCCGAGTCTTTAACTGGGGCCAAGCTAGAAGGGCATTGAGAACTGCTCTCAATTCCAGAATGTTTATTGGCAGGAGACTCTCCTCCTGACTCCATTGTCCCTGAGCCTTCAGAGAATTCCAGACAGCGCCCCAACCTAGAAGGCTGGCGTCTGTTGTTACAATTGTCCAGTCCGGCCTGCTGAACGGTATCCCCCTGGACAGATGTGGCCGAGAAAGCCACCATAGAAGAGAGTTTCTGGTCTCTTGATCCAGATTCAGAGTGGGGGACAAATCTGAGTAATCCCCATTCCACTGACTCAGCATGCACAATTGCAGCGGTCTGAGATGTAGGCGTGCAAAGGGAACTATGTCCATTGCTGCTACCATTAAGCCGATCACCTCCATGCATTGAGCTACTGACGGGAGTTGAATGGAATGAAGGACACGGCATGCATTTAGAAGCTTTGTTAATCTGTCTTCTGTCAGATAAATCTTCATTTCTACAGAATCTATAAGAGTCCCCAAGAATGGAACTCTTGTGAGAGGAAAGAGAGAACTCTTCTTTTCGTTCACTTTCCATCCGTGCGACCTTAGAAATGCCAGAACTAACTCTGTATGAGACTTGGCAGTTTGAAAGCTTGAAGCTTGTATCAGAATGTCGTCTAGGTACGGAGCTACCGAAATTCCTCGCGGTCTTAGTACCGCCAGAAGGGCACCCAGAACCTTTGTAAAAATTCTTGGAGCCGTAGCCAATCCGAATGGAAGGGCTACAAACTGGTAATGCCTGTTTAAGAAGGCAAACCTTAGATACCGATAATGATCTTTGTGAATCGGTATGTGAAGGTAAGCATCCTTTAAATCCACTGTGGTCATGTACTGACCCTCTTGGATCATGGGTAAGATTGTCCGAATAGTTTCCATTTTGAACGATGGAACTCTTAGGAATTTGTTTAGGATCTTTAAATCCAAGATTGGCCTGAAAGTTCCCTCTTTTTTGGGAACCACAAACAGGTTTGAGTAAAACCCTTGTCCTTGTTCCGACCGCGGAACCGGATGGATCACTCCCATTAATAATAGATCTTGTACACAGCGTAGAAACGCGTCTTTCTTTATTTGGTTTGTTGACAACCTTGACAGATGAAATCTCCCTCTTGGGGGAGAGGATTTGAAGTCTAGAAGGTATCCCTGAGATATGATCTCTAGCGCCCAGGGATCCTGGACATCTCTTGCCCAAGCCTGGGCGAAGAGAGAGAGTCTGCCCCCCACTAGATCCGGTCCCGGATCGGGGGCCCTCGGTTCATGCTGTCTTTGGGACAGCAGCAGGTTTACTGGCCTGCTTGCCCTTGTTCCAGGACTGGTTAGGCTTCCAGCCTTGTCTGTAACGAGCAACAGCTCCTCCCTGTTTTGGTGCAGTGGAAGTTGGCGCTGCTCCTGCTTTGAAATTCCGAAAGGGACGAAAATTAGACTGTCTAGCCTTAGCTTTGGCTTTGTCTTGAGGTAGAGCGTGGCCCTTACCTCCTGTAATGTCAGCAATAATTTCTTTCAAACCGGGCCCAAATAAAGTTTGCCCCTTGAAAGGTATACTAAGTAATTTGGACTTAGAAGTTACATCAGCCGACCAGGATTTTAGCCACAGCGCCCTGCGTGCCTGAATGGCGAATCCTGAATTCTTAGCCGTAAGTTTGGTTAAATGTACTACGGCCTCCGAAATGAATGAATTAGCTAGTTTAAGGACTCTAAGCCTGTCCGTAATGTCGTCCAGCGTAGCTGAACTAAGGTTCTCTTCCAGAGACTCAATCCAAAATGCTGCCGCAGCCGTGATCGGCGCGATGCATGCAAGGGGTTGTAATATAAAACCTTGTTGAATAAACATTTTCTTAAGGTAACCCTCTAATTTTTTATCCATAGGATCTGAAAAAGCACAGCTATCCTCCACCGGGATAGTGGTACGCTTAGCTAAAGTAGAAACTGCTCCCTCCACCTTAGGGACCGTTTGCCATAAGTCCCGTGTGGTGGCGTCTATTGGAAACATCTTTCTAAATATTGGAGGGGGTGAGAACGGCACACCGGGTCTATCCCACTCCTTAGTAACAATTTCAGTTAATCTCTTAGGTATAGGAAAAACGTCAGTACTCGCCGGTACCGCAAAGTATTTATCCAACCTACACATTTTCTCTGGTATTGCAACAGCGTTACAATCGTTGAGAGCTGCTAAGACCTCCCCTAGTAATACACGGAGGTTTTCCAATTTAAATTTAAAATTTGAAATATCTGAATCCAATCTGTTTGGATCAGAACCGTCACCTACAGAATGAAGCTCTCCGTCCTCATGCTCTGCAAGCTGTGACGCAGTATCAGACATGGCCCTAGAATTATCAGCGCACTCTGTTCTCACCCCAGAGTGATCACGCTTGCCTCTTAGTTCTGGTAATTTAGCCAAAACTTCAGTCATAACAGTAGCCATATCTTGTAATGTTATCTGTAATGGCTGCCCAGATGTACTAGGCGCCATAATATCACGCACCTCCCGGGCGGGAGATGCAGGTACTGACACGTGAGGCGAGTTAGTCGGCATAACTCTCCCCTCGCTGTTTGGTGAAATTTGTTCAATTTGTACAGATTGGCTTTTATTTAAGGTAGCATCAATACAGTTAGTACATAAATTTCTATTGGGCTCCACCTTGGCATTGGAACAAATGACACAGGTATCTTCCTCTGAATCAGACATGTTTAACACACTAGCAATAAACATGCAACTCGGTTACAATTTTATTTAATAAAAACGTACTGTGCCTCAAGAAGCACTAAACGATTAAATGACAGTTGAAATAATGAACTGAAAAACAGTTATAGCATCACTCTTAACAAACAACACAACTTTTTAGCAAAGGTTTGTTCCCATTAGTAAAATAACACTAATTAAATTTTAAACAACGTTTTAAATCACAGTCACTATATAAGTCTCACAGCTCTGCTGAGAGAATCTACCTCCCTTCAAAGAAGTTTAAAGACCCCTGAGTTCTGTTAGAGATGAACCGGATCATGCAGAAAAACTGACTGGAAATTTTTGATGCGTAGCAAAGAGCGCCAAAAACGGCCCCTCCCTCTCACACACAGCAGTGAGAGAGAAACGAAACTGTCATAATTAACACAAGCAAACTGCCAAGTGGAAAATAATGCCCAAATACTTATTCACTCAGTACCTCATTAATGCAAACGATTCTACATTCCAGCAAAAACGTTTAACATGAAAAATACCTAATAAAAGGTTTAATGTACTTTTACAGAGTAATTCCGGTGAAATACCATCCCCAGAATACTAAAGTGTAGAGTATACATACATGTTCATTATAACGGTATGGCAGGATTTTTTCATCAATTCCATTCAGAAAATAACAACTGCGACATACCTCAATGCAGATTCAACTGCCCGCTGTCCCCTGATCTGAAGCTTTTACCTCCCTCAGATGGCCGAGAAACAGCAATATGATCTTAACTACTCCGGTTAAAATCATAAGAAAAACTCTGGTAGATTCTTCTTCAAACTCTGCCAGAGAGGTAATAACACGCTCCGGTGCTATTGTAAAATAACAAACTTTTGATTGAAGTTCTAAAAACTAAGTATAATCACCATAGTCCTCTCACACCTCCTATCTAGTCTTTGGGTGCAAGAGAATGACTGGGGGTGACGTAGAGGGGAGGAGCTATATAGCAACTCTGCTGGGTGAATCCTCTTGCACTTCCTGTAGGGGAGCAGATAATATCCCAGAAGTAATGATGACCCGTGGACTGATCACACATAACAGAAGAAAAGGCATACACAAACTGCAAAACAGGTTAAAATTGCTTCAAAAATTCCGAAATTTTAACAGTGTACCCACTAAGCTTTAGAAGGATTGCACCACAAGTTAATAAGCAATAAACCCCCAAATGAAAAAAACATATTGAAATATGTCTAAAACCGGTTAAACACCCCTATAAGCACCTTGCCACAGCTCTGCTGTGGCCCTACCTGCCCTTAGGAAGCGATAAAATGGGGTTTAAAGCTTCAATTAGTCCCTCAGAAGACTATCAGGACCTCAGGAGAAGTTGCTTGCTGCTTGTAAATGTAGGCCCCGCCCACCTCACTCGATGTTGCTGGAGCCTAAACAAAACTAACAAACCCTGCCTGAAAGCCATGTGGGTTATAAACAACCCCAAAGAACCCTCAAGCAAATGTCCCATAAAACAGAAAACATTACTCCCAGACACAAAAACGTTTGTCCCAAATTCACATAAACAGAGTGCACACAAAAAATTAACCCTTTATGCAAGCTAGTAAAAACCTCTGATAACACTAGGATTACTGCTTACCCTTCCCCTAATGGGGACACTGTCAGCCTTTCTGAGTTAACACAGTCTCTGCAGAAAAATGACTGAACATACCTCATTACTGTATAGCAAGAACCGTTCCACACACTGAAGTTTTCCTGTACTCCTCAGCTCATGTGGGAACAGCAGTGGACCTTAGTTACAAATGCTAAGATCATCATCCTCCAGGCAGAAATCTTCATCTATGTCCTGCCTGAGAGTAAATAGTACAACACCGGTACCATTTAAAAATAACAAACACTTGATTGAAGATAAAATAAAACTAACAGTTTAACGCCTCTTCTCTTTACTCTTCCTGCTTAGAGCCAGCAAAGAGAATGCCTGGGGGGTGGAGTTAAGGGGGGAGCTATATAGACAGCTCTGCTGTGGTGCTCTCTTTGCTACTTCCTGTCAGGAAGGACAATATCCCACAAATTAGGATGATTCCGTGGACTCGGTACATCATGCAAAAGAAATAATGGTATCTTTAAAAATTCAATTTAATGGCGAGAAACCCGGTATGTAATATGAGTAAAATGAGTAAGAGGAACATTACAGCTAAACGCAAACACCGCAGAAATGTAAAAATAGCCCTGGTCCTTAAAGTGATGGTAAACTCTCCCCTTTATAAAATCAGATCTGGAATGTAAGCGCTATTTTAGATGGAGTTTAATTCATTAGCTGTAATGAAGATGCAGTATAACTTAGTTATTAATATAGATATGAAATTCAAATACTGCATGCTCCTCCGCCCACTTCAAAAGTAAAATTTTCTGTGAGCTAACAGATTGAATTGTTGTCCAATCAGCGCTCTCCCCATATGGCACTTTTGTTGTAGCTAGAGCATTGATTGGAGAGTAATTCAATCTTTTAGCTGACAGGAAAATTGACTTTTGAAGTGGGTGGTGTAACGTGGGGTATTTGAATTTCATATCTATATTAATAACTAAGTTATAGCGCATCTTCATTGCACATGATGAATAAAACTCCATCTAAAATAGCGCTTACATTCCAGATCTGATTTTAAGAAGGGGAGAGTTTACCATCACTTTAAGGGTAAGAAATTGAAAAATGTCCTTGTCCTTAAGGGGTTAAACAATTTTCTCATACCAAAGATTAACTAATTAATTTATAGTAAAACACATGAATATGTGTATTCAAAGATATACATTAAACTGAGTACACAATCTTTATGCTATACAATATCCATAAGCCTAAGACAATTCATAACAAACTCATCACACGTTATCTATACATTTTTGACATGCTAGGTTGCACAGAAACCCTTGTTTACAGGCTCTAATATAAAATAATGCACCTTACATTTTATACAACTGTTAAACTGCATGCAAGTCTGTAATGTAAAATCACCACCGAAAGATAAATTTGAACATAAATGAACTGAGGATTAGTTGTCACAATATGTTTTACTGTATCTCCTTTGCTGTAGCCAATTAGGCACACATACAAATGAGATTCTGTACTGATCCAGCAGACACTGTAGCATATTGCACGGGTAGATTTCGGAATTCTGTAAAACTCTATCTTTAATCTTTGGGCAGTGATAAAAACTATTTTACAAGACAAATTACAGGAAAAGCATGCAAAATAAAAAAGTACAATGCATAGAAAATTAGATTTTAAGTTTAAAAAAAACAAAAAAAACACCCCAGTCACCACAAGAAAACCAGAGAAAGGTGGCAGTAGTAGTGACATTAACCTGTCAGAAGACTGCAGCGGTATAATAACCCATATACTCTGAGGTAACAAAATCTAGATGCTAACCTCTTGTTAATGACTGACCTTATGAGCTGCCGTTTGCCTGATCTGATCTACAATATCAAGGGATTGACTAACACTTATGTCTACAGGCTTAGGCAGTTAGGTAATTTATAGCTGGTGGATTAATGCAGCCAAAAGACTATGGGGGAGGGCATATTATTGCAAGGGACATTAAGCTCAACATTTAATTCCTCATAAATAAAACCAAAATAAAGTAATATGCATTTATTTTGCATTCCTTTGCTGTAAACACCTTGATTGTGTGTACAAATTGAGTTTGCTGCCTACAAGTGTAATACAAAATGTGACAAATTGCCTGACCTTGCTGCATACTAAACCGTGATTCCTTAGCGCAGGGAACAAATTAATAGTGATTACTGGCCACAACTAAGAAAGAAAATAAACACCCATGAATTAGTCCGTAAGCACATTGCGTGTGGGTTTTTATAAAATTAATTTATTCTATATGTGTAGGGCATTTTGCTATTCAGCATTTAAAGGGCCATTATAGTAAAAAAAAATTGCATGCCCTAACTTGATGAGAGCATGTCGTAAATTAGCCACAAGTGTACGGTAATGCTGTGTGTTTAACCAATGCAAAGGGTTTAAACACACAGTTAAAGTAACACTCGAAAGCTGCAGGTACTGCTGGCCTGAGTGGAAAGACACTGGCACAATCAACAGGTCACATGACTTAGCAGCGCAAATAGCACTTCTGGTCCTGTGTGGTATTTTAACCCATTCAACACATACTGTTACAGGGTTGCTTGTTTTAAAATTACATGCAAATTAGGGCATATCATTTTTCGACTAAACTCCCCTTCAGATACCTGCAGTGAAATCTAGATTTCAAAATGGAAGTTCAGTTGCTTGCAAGCGGAAAGGGGTTTATTGCACCGGTTTGTGCACATCAGAAGAAGTGCACATCTAAGTTGAAAGTAAACGTGTTTGCTTGAGCGCAATTCTATTTAAAGTCAAAATAGAGCAACCTCAAAGCTCTGCTTAACTGTTATGTGAGACAAAAAAGTTGCACAAAACACATCAAAAATACATTTAAAAAAGTACAGTTACACTTAACACTGTCTAATAAAAACAATTTAAAAAAATGCATATAAATGTTAAGGGCTCAAAGATATGAGGTCTAAGGTGTTCGAAAAAAATGCATGCAAACGGCTTTAACATGATACACACACACACACACATGTATGTATGTATGTATGTATGTATGTATGTATGTATGTATGTATGTATATATATATATATATATACACACACACACACATTGGAGCACTTTGCAGTCAAGTAGCTGAAAACATAAAAAATCACATTTATGCAATATTGATATATATTTAATAAACTGTGTGTACTGTAACTTTAAAGAGATAGTCAAGTCCAAATTAAAATTGCAAGAATCAGATAGAGCATGTAATTTTCAGACACTTTTAAAGATCACTTCTATTTTCAAATCTGTTTTGTTCTCTTGGTATCCATTGTTGAAAATGAATATGCACATATCCTACACTGGTTGGAGCTAGCTGGTGATTGGTGTCTGCATACATTTATCTCTTGTGATAGGCTAACAAGATGAGTTCAGCTAGCTGCCAGTAGTGCAATTCTGTTCCTTCAGCAAAGGATAACAAGATAATGAAGCAAATTTAATAGTAAAAGTACA
Organism: Bombina bombina; assembly: GCF_027579735.1. Taxonomy (NCBI): domain Eukaryota; kingdom Metazoa; phylum Chordata; class Amphibia; order Anura; family Bombinatoridae; genus Bombina; species Bombina bombina. The sequence continues at coordinate 72,724,377 of NC_069500.1, read as the reverse complement.
TTTGAAAGTTAAAAATAGTATGTTCTATCCATATTATGAAAGAAGATTTGGGGGTTTCCTTACCCTTTAACATTTATTGTTCTTCACAATGGAGAATATGCTCTAAGTATTTTAAAATAGATATTCCTATATTATCCCCTTAAAGGGACACTGAACCCAATTTTTTTCTTTCATGATTCAGATAGAGCATGCAAATTTAAGCAACTTTCTAATTTACTCCTATTATCAATTTTTCTTCGTTCTCTTGCTATCTTTATTTGAAAAAGGAATCTAAGCTTTTTTTTATTTTGGTTCAGACTCTGGACAGCAACTTTTTAATTGGTGGATGAATTTATCCACCAATCAGCAAGAATAACCCAGGTTATTCACCAAAAATGGGCCGGCATCTAAACTTACATTCTAAAATAGTGTGGTCTTGCAGGGTACAGTATATATACACACACACACATCTCTCTCTATATATTTATATATCTATATCAACACACACGTATAGATATATAATGTACCAAAAAAGCATCAGATATATTTAAACATAACATGCTGCTATGTGAAGAACACTGGAATGTGAAATATTAATATTTCATGTCTGGTTAGCGCACTTGAGAAAAATGTGATCGTGTTTGGCTCGACTTGATAGATAATGCGATATTCGAAGTTTGGCTTTCTGCGAGTATTGGGTTAGCATGCAATCGGAAAAACTTTTTACTTTCAACTTGTAATACGCTAAAAAAAAAAAAAAAGGGTTTACTTATAGTGGAGTTAACACAAGAGCGGAGCATGAACTACCACTCTACTAGCAATCTAGCCCTTAATGTTTAATGTCCCTTTAACATAGGCTTACATTTTAGCCATGTAGTCAGTAAAATCAGTCAGGTGGTGTGCCCATTAGATGAGTCATGAGGACACTGATCACCAATAAATACTTTGCATATAAATTAAAGGAACATAAAACATCATAACAGTTAAATAATAGTATATAAAACTCGTACATAAATAGTTGTAGATTGAATATAACTTACATTTGCAATCATATTGTGTGTTTTGAATTCGACCGTAGTATTTCAAAGTATCCTTCAGCCCATCTAAATACAGCAAATCCCCTTATGTAAAATGTAACCAAGCTTCACACATAATCTCTGCATACATAATCAAGTAAATAGCACTCCCGAGCAAATGCACAATACCGTTAACCAATATACGCTTGCTTAACATAAGAAAGGATCATCACTTTCTTATGCGACACTGCCGAGCACTAAAACTAAGCATGGCTGACGTTCACTATTACATCACTGATACAGAGGTGCACATTTACAAAAGTTTGGGACTGAGGTCCTATCCGGATAGCCCTATCGATAGGGTATGAATAATGACTGCAACGGATGGCTTGGAAATGATAAAATATTGAAATGCTAATTTTGAAGGCAAGCAAAATACAAAATTAAACCTATTTGAAAATATACTGATCAGTACTCACACACACACGATATAAAAAAAAAAAAGTAAGGTTTTTTTGTCCCTTTAAGAGTAACCTATGAATACTGAATGCAAATTCAAAGAGATTCCCAGTAAAGTAATATCTGATTATCAGGTCTTAAATTCTAGCAGCCTTATTCTTCAAAATACAAAACATGCATTTATACTGGTTATAATTCAAACCAAATCATACAATGATGTAACAAAGTTATAATAGGGGATGACAAATTTATATAAAACATGTGAGAATCCTACTCACGTATTGATTTTATTTTCTGTGAACCGCGCCTTTTAGATTCCATACAAACAGCACAAATGCCGAACTGCACTTGGTCAGACCACTCTCCTGTACAAGTGACAATGGACTCCCCCATTGCCTCGGCCCCTAGACCCCCATGGAGGCTGCCCAAGTTTCTCTTTACCGATTCAAATAATGTTACTATGGTGCGGGAGGAAAGTAAACAATTCCTCATCATCAATGATAATAATTTGGTAGATGACTATTGCCTTTGGGGCTCAATTAAAGCCTACATTCGAGGCATATTTATTAAACTCCAATCCAAAAATAGGAAAACCCAGGGAGAGACCCTAGCACAGCTCCATATCCAGCTTCGCAACCTCGTCTCCCAACAAAAGTCTACATTTGACCCTGGCATACTGGCTCAAATCGCGAATCTAGATAACGTTAGAATGCAGTGGCAACTGCAGAAAGTTAAGCAAATGTACTACTCTAAAGGGAACAAAGGCTGATTGTCTCCTAGCCAATATAGAGACAACGAGTAGCAGATGCTTGTATAGCTTACATTAAGACCCCTGATGGAGTAGTCAGACTCCCAATTGACATTGGTAAAGCATTTGCCAAATATTATTATGACTTATACAACTTCGAAAGCTCCCAAGACTTCCCTGCCCCTTCCTCTTAAATAATCAAAAATTTTCTGGACCCGCTCTCTCTCCCGACCTTGACTGACGACCAGAAAGACTTCTTAGATTCACCATTTAACCCACGAGAAATAGCCCTAGCTATTAAATGGGGGGGGGTAACAATTGCTGGAGTTCCTCAAACAACTGCGCTGTTTGCAGACAACCTCACCATCTTTCTGGGCGACCCTACCCATTCCCTCCTCACTCTTTTTGACATCCTACATACCTTTGGAACAATCAGCTATTACAAACTAAATGTAAATAAGACGGACGCCTTTCCTGACACAGAATACGCCGAGCTTAAAAGACAATATTCGTTTAACTGGTCACGGCAGAGAATTAAGCACCTGGGAGTATTCCTCTCCTGGAATATCTCTACCATGGTCGAATCTAACTTCTATCCTCTTCTCCACTCTTTCCAAAAATGTGTGGAGCACTGGAATGTCCCGAGTATATCCTGGTTAGGTAGAGTTGCAGCCTTTAAAATGACTCTCTTACCCAAGCTGACATATCTTTTACGAACTCTGCCAATAGCCATACCCAAATCTCTCATTGGAAAGTTCCAGTTGCTCTGCAACAAATTCATTTGGAAATACAAACACCCATGAGTGGCTACAAAAATCTTACAGCTGCCATTGCTGAGTGGGGGTGCTGGCACCCCCAACTTGGTGTGCTATCATGAAGCATCCAGGATAGCACATATTCTTCCGTGGAATGCAGATACCTCGGATTGTAAGTGGTGGAGGCTAGAGCAGGCAACTCTCCTCGCTCTTTCAGACTTACTATGGATTCCTAAACACACCCGAACCTCTTAACATCCAAAACTATATAGTCCTATCAGCATTATGCTTCTGGGATAAAATCCGATCCCTCCCCCAAATTGCCCCCACCCCTCACCGATTCATTGTCGGGCCTACTTCGAGCCCTTAAAGACTCACACCCTTTGCTGTGGCACTCACACAGCATCACCAACATAAATTACCTTTTCCCAGATGGACAGTTAATGTCGCCTGCCAATTTCTGCTCCACATATCAGCCTTCCCAGCTACAATTCGAGTTTTGGAGATTGAGGAGTCTCCTCCAGTCGTGGGGGTTCACTGTTTTCCCCCTACGTGCCCCCACTAGTTGGGAGCAGCGATGGATCACGGCCCGGAGAACTCCTAGGCCACTGTCACTCTTATCGTGATGTGCTTAATCCTCCGATTTACTACAAATCACCCTATATTGTATCATGGGAAAGAGCCTTGCATTTTCACGCCACCCAGGAAGAGTGGTCTAAGGCCACTCTAATTACAAAACAAGCTGTACATTGCATCACCTTGCTAGAGCTATACCTTAAAGTGTGCACTCAATGGCACCGGATTACCCTGAGGCTCTTTAAAATATCTCCTTTAAAATTCCCTGCTGTGCTGGAGAGGATGCGGTGAGGTGGGATCGCCGTCCCATGTGTGGTGGGGATGCCCTATATTGCAGTCCCTCTGGAGTATGCTCTCTCGTAAATGCTTTGACCTTGATCCCACTTTGTGGACTAAACCACAAACCATACTTTTTCATCTATCCATTGGGTCTCCCTTCACCCCTAAGGTTTTGCTTAGCATCTACCTACTGATGGCAACCAAACTATCTATTGCTCGACTATGGAAACAGTCCATACTCCCCACTTGGAGTGTATGGAGAGTCCTATCTTTACCGTTAATAATAAGATAAATTTGCACTGTCAGACATGAGAAATCTGGAGACAAATCAGATAGTCTCGAAAATTGGAAAGTCTTGAAGTTTTGCTAGACGGGCATGATGAGCCTATGTCCTCTTCATTAACCCGCCCCCCTTTTCTTTTTTTTTCCCTCCTCTTTCCCCCTCTTTTTTTTTTTTTTTTTTTTTTTTTTTTCTTTCCCTTCATTCTCCGGCATCCAGCCATACACACATGTCCTTACTGCAGTCTTGTACTTATTAACGTATCCTTGTTCGTTGGATACTACTTCCTTGGTTGTAATACACAGCGTGCTGTACAATGGTTGTTATTATCTGCTTATGTTTCCACCATGTATCACAATTGTTGTTGTTTTTGTTGATCATTGTTACTCTACTATACTGCCATAGACTTTGTAATTTTGGATTTGTATTGCTGTAACTTTGACATGCTCTAATAAAGATTTGACATTTTTAATAAAAATAAAAAAAAGTATCAAGCAAAACAAATATATATATAACATAAACAAGCATTAAAAAAAAAAAAAACACCATGTGAGAAAATCAGATATATGCCGAAAAAAAATAAGTGATAGGGTTTAAACAGGGCAATAATACTGTATATTGTTCTAACACAAAGCCTTTTCTTTTTTCACTTATGTCAATTTAAAGTCTACAAATAGTGGTTTGACTGATCTACTGTAAAGAATTTACACTGAAGACAAATGGAATAAAAGAAAGGAAATCAGTTTAAAAAAAAAACAAAAAAAAAAACAGAATTTATGCTTACCTGATAAATTACTTTCTCCAACGGTGTGTCCGGTCCACGGCGTCATCCTTACTTGTGGGATATTCTCTTCCCCAACAGGAAATGGCAAAGAGTCCCAGCAAAGCTGGCCATATAGTCCCTCCTAGGCTCCGCCCACCCCAGTCATTCGACCGACGGACAGGAGGAAATATATATAGGAGAAACCATATGGTACCGTGGTGACTGTAGTTAGAGAAAATAATTCATCAGACCTGATTAAAAAACCAGGGAGGGCCGTGGACCGGACACACCGTTGGAGAAAGTAATTTATCAGGTAAGCATAAATTCTGTTTTCTCCAACATTGGTGTGTCCGGTCCACGGCGTCATCCTTACTTGTGGGAACCAATACCAAAGCTTTAGGACACGGATGGAGGGAGAAAATCAGGTTACCTAAACGGAAGGCACCACAGCTTGCAAAACCTCTCTCCCAAAAATAGCCTCCGAAGAAGCAAAAGTATAAAATTTGTAAAATTTGGCAAAAGTGTGCAGTGAAGACCAAGTCGCTGCCTTACATATCTGGTCAACAGAAGCCTCGTTCTTGAAGGCCCATGTGGAAGCCACAGCCCTAGTGGAGTGAGCTGTGATTCTTTCAGGAGGCTGCCGTCCGGCAGTCTCATAAGCCAATCTGATGATGCTTTTAAGCCAAAAGGAAAGAGAGGTAGAAGTCGCTTTTTGACCTCTCCTTTTACCAGAATAAACAACAAACAAGGAAGATGTTTGTCTGAAATCTTTTGTAGCCTCTAAATAAAATTTTAGAGCACGGACTACGTCCAAATTGTGTAACAAACATTCCTTCTTTGAAACTGGATTCGGACACAAAGAAGGTACAACTATCTCCTGGTTAATATTTTTGTTAGAAACAACCTTTGGAAGAAAACCAGGCTTAGTACGCAAAACCACCTTATCTGCATGGAACACCAGATAGGGCGGAGAACACTGCAGAGCAGATAACTCTGAAACTCTTCTAGCAGAAGAAATTGCAACCAAAAACAAAACTTTCCAAGATAGTAACTTAATATCTATGGAATGTAAAGGTTCAAACGGAACCCCTTGAAGAACTGAAAGAACTAGATTTAGACTCCAGGGGGGAGTCAAAGGTCTGTAAACAGGCTTGATCCTAACCAGAGCCTGAACAAATGCTTGAACATCTGGCACAGCTGCCAGTCTTGTGTAGTAAGACAGATAAAGCAGAGATCTGTCCCTTTAGAGAACTTGCAGATAATCCTTTCTCCAAACCTTCTTGTAGAAAGGAGAGAATCTTAGGAATTTTTATCTTATTCCATGGGAATCCTTTGGATTCACACTAACAGATATATCTTTTCCATATTTTATGGTAAATCTTTCTAGTTACCGGTTTTCTGGCCTGAACCAGAGTATCTATCACAGAATCTGAAAACCCACGCTTCGATAGAATCAAGCGTTCAATCTCCAAGCCATCAGCTGGAGGGAGACCAGATTTGGATATTCGAATGGACCCTGAACAAGAAGGTCCTGTCTCAAAGGTAGCTTCCATGGTGGAGCCGATGACATATTCACCAGGTCTGCATACCAAGTCCTGCGTGGCCACGCAGGAGCTATCAAGATCACCGAGGCCCTCTCCTGATTGATCCTGGCTACCAGCCTGGGAATGAGAGGAAACGGTGGAAATACATAAGCTAGGTTGAAGGTCCAAGGTGCTACTAGTGCATCTACTAGAGTCGCCTTGGGATCCCTGGATCTGGACCCGTAGCAAGGAACCTTGAAGTTCTGACGAGACGCCATCAGATCCATGTCTGGAATGCCCCATAATTGAGTTATTTGGGCAAAGATCTCCGGATGGAGTTCCCACTCCCCCGGATGGAATGTCTGACGACTCAGAAAATCCGCCTCCCAGTTTTCCACACCTGGGATGTGGATCGCAGACAGGTGGCAGGAGTGATCCTCCGCCTATTGAATTATTTTGGTCACTTCTTTCATCGCCAGGGAACTCCTTGTTCCCCCCTGATGATTGATATACGCAACGGTCGTCATGTTGTCTGATTGGAACCTTATGAATCTGGCCTTTGCTAGCTGAGGCCAAGCCCTGAGAGCATTGAATATCGCTCTCAGTTCCAGAATGTTTATCGGGAGAAGAGACTCTTCCCGAGACCATAGACCCTGAGCTTTTAGGGATTCCCAGACCGCGCCCCAGCCCACTAGACTGGCGTCGGTCGTGACAATGACCCACTCTGGTCTGCGGAAGCTCATTCCCTGGGACAGATGGTCCAGGGTCAGCCACCAATGGAGTGAATCTCTGGTCTTCTGATCTACTTGAATCATTGGAGACAAGTCTGTATAGTCCCCATTCCACTGTTTGAGCATGCACAGTTGTAATGGTCTTAGATGAATTCGTGCAAAAGGAACTATGTCCATTGCTGCAACCATCAACCCTACTACTTCCATGCACTGCGCTATGGAAGGACGAGGAACAGAATGAAGCACTTGACAAGAGCTTAGAAGTTTTGATTTTCTGACCTCTGTCAGAAAAATCCTCATTTCTAAGGAATCTATTATTGTTCCCAAGAAGGGAACTCTTGTCGACGGAGACAGAACTTTTTTCTATGTTCACCTTCCATCCGTGTGATCTGAGAAAGGCTAGAACGATGTCTGTATGAGCCTTTGCTTTTGACAGGGACAACGCTTGTATTAGAATGTCGTCCAGGTAAGGTACTACTGAAATGCCCCTCGGTCTTAGAACCGCTAGAAGGGACCCTAGCACCTTTGTGAAAATCCTTGGAGCAGTGGCTAACCCGAATGGGAGGGCCACAAACTGGTAATGCTTGTCCAGAAAAGCGAACCTTAGGAACTGATGATGTTCTTTGTGGATAGGAATATGTAGGTACGCATCCTTTAGATCCACGGTAGTCATAAATTGACTTTCCTGGATAGTGGGTAGAATCGTTCGAATGGTTTCCATCTTGAACGATGGTACCCTGAGAAATTTGTTTAGGATCTTCAAATCCAAAATTGGTCTGAAAGCTCCCTCTTTTTTGGGAACTACGAACAGATTGGAATAAAAACCCATTCCTTGTTCCTTTATTGGAACTGGGTGTATCACTCCCATCTTTAACAGGTCTTCTACACAATGTAAGAATGCCTGTCTCTTTATTTGGTTTGAGGATAAGTGAGACATGTGGAACCTTCCCCTTGGGGGTAGTTCCTTGAATTCCAGGAGATAACCTTGAAAAACTATTTCTAGCGCCCAGGGATCCTGAACATCTCTTGCCCAAGCCTGAGCAAAGAGAGAGAGTCTGCCCCCCACTAGATCTGGTCCTACTCCTTCATGCTATTTTGTTAGCAGCGGCAGGCTTCTTGGCCTGCTTACCCTTGTTCCAGCCTTGCATCGGTTTCCAGGCTGGTTTGGGTTGTGAGGCATTACCCTCTTGCTTAGAGGATGCAGAATTAGAGGCCGGTCCGTTCCTGAAATTGCGAAAGGAACGAAAATTAGACTTATTTTTAGCCTTGAAAGACCTATCTTGTGGAAGGGCGTGGCCCTTACCCCCAGTGATGTCTGAAATAATCTCTTTCAATTCTGGTCCAAATAGAGTTTTACCTTTGAAAGGGATGTTAAGCAATTTTGTCTTGGATGACACATCCGCTGACCAAGACTTTAGCCAAAGCGCTCTGCGCGTCACGATAGCAAACCCTGAATTTTTCGCCGCTAATCTAGCTAATTGCAAAGCGGCATCTAAAATAAAAGAGTTAGCCAACTTAAGTGCGTCAACTCTGTCCATAACCTCCTCATATGGAGTCTCTCTACTAAGCGAGTTTTCTAGTTCCTCGAACCAGAACCACGCTGCTGTAGTGACAGGAACAATGCACGAAATGGGTTGTAGAAGGTAACCTTGCTGTACAAAAATCTTTTTAAGCAAACCTTCCAATTTTTTATCCATAGGATCTTTGAAAGCACAACTATCTTCGATAGGAATAGTAGTGCGTTTGTTTAGAGTAGAAACTGCCCCCTCGACCTTAGGGACTGTCTGCCATAAGTCCTTTCTGGGGTCGACCATAGGAAATAATTTCTTAAATATAGGGGGGGGGAACAAAAAGGTATGCCGGGCTTTTCCCACTCCTTATTTACTATGTCCGCCACCCGCTTGGGTATAGGAAAAGCGTCGGGGTGCACCGGAACCTCTAGGAACTTGTCCATCTTGCATAATTTCTCTGGAATGACCAAGTTGTCACAATCATCCAGAGTAGATAACACCTCCTTAAGCAGTGCGCGGAGATGTTCTAATTTAAATGTCACAACATCAGGTTCAGCTTGTTGAGAAATTTTTCCTGAATCTGAAATTTCTCCATCTGAAAAAACCTCCCTCATGGCCCCTTCAGATTGGTGTGAGGGTATGACAGAACAATTATCATCAGCGCCCTCCTGCTCTTCAGTGTTTAAAACAGAGCAATCGCGCTTTCTCTGATAAGTAGGTATTTTGGATAAAATATTTGCTATGGAGTTATCCATTACAGCCGTTAATTGTTGCATGGTAATAAGCATTGGCGCACTAGATGTACTAGGGGCCTCCTGCGTGGGCAAAACTGGTGAAGACACAGTAGGAGATGATGTAGTATCATGTTTACTCCCCTCATCTGAGGAATCATCTTGGGCAATTTCATTATCTGTGGCAGTACTGTCCTTACTTTGTTTGGACGCTATGGCACAATTATCACATAAATTTAAATGGGGAGACACATTGGCTTTCATACATATAGAACATAGCTTATCTGAAGGTACAGACATGTTAAACAGGCTTAAACTTGTCAACAAAGCACAAAAAACGTTTTAAAACAAAACCGTTACTGTCTCTTTAAATTTTAAACAGAAAACACTTTATTACTGAATATGTGAAAAAGTATGAAGGAATTGTTCAAAAATTACCAAAATTTCACCACAGTGTCTTAAAGCATTAATAGTATTGCACACCAAATTTCAGAGCTTTAACCCTTAAAATAACCGGAGCCGTTTATAAATTTAACCCCTATACAGTCCCAGGTATAGTCTTTGCTGAGACCCAACCAAGCCCTGAGGGGAATACGATACCAATTGACGCCTTCTAGAAGCTTTTCCAGCAATTTTTAGATCCTCACACATGCATCTGCATTTCCTGCTCTCAAAAAACAACTGCGCAGTAATTGCGCGAAAATGAGGCTCAGTCTATAACTAGGAAGGCCCCCTGACTGGAAAAGGTGTCTAACACAGTGCCTGCCGTTTAATAAACGTTCCCCAAGTTTATAAATGCAAATTGTCAGCATAAATATGAATAAAAAGCCCAAATAAAGCAATCGATTTAGCCCATAAAAATGTCTACCAGTTTTTTAGCCCATAATAAGCCCTTTATTCTGTTTGCTTGACTAAGAAAATGGCTTACCGGTCCCCATGAGGGGAAATGACAGCCTTCCAGCATTACATCGTCTTGTTAGAAATATGGCTAGTCATACCTTAAGCAGAAAAGTCTGCTAACTGTTTCCCCCAACTGAAGTTACTTCATCTCAACAGTCCTATGTGGAAACAGCAATCGATTTTAGTTACTGTCTGCTAAAATCATCTTCCTCTCAGAAACAGAAATCTTCATCCTTTTCTGTTTCAGAGTAAATAGTACATACCAGCACTATTTTAAAATAACAAACACTTGATAGAAGAATAAAAACTACATTTAAACATCAAAAAACTCTTAACCATCTCCGTGGAGATGTTGCCTGTGCAACGGCAAAGAGAATGACTGGGGTGGGCGGAGCCTAGGAGGGACTATATGGCCAGCTTTGCTGGGACTCTTTGCCATTTCCTGTTGGGGAAGAGAATATCCCACAAGTAAGGATGACGCCGTGGACCGGACACACCAATGTTGGAGAAAAAAGGTTTTAGCTTTTTTTTAGGATTTAGTCCATATGTTTTTTCCCTTTATAGAATGGTTTAATAAAATTTGGAACATGCTAGCATGTGTGTGTGTGTGTGGGGGGGGGGGGTAATGTTCCTGTCCAAAACCGCTAAATATAATTTGAATTACCATAACTAAAATATGGTATCAGGCTATTGTGTTGCTCATTAAAAAGAACAAATATTAGGCAGTTAAAAAGCAATTGGTATGCACTGCACTTATAGCTTTTGTGTTACCATAATGTTCTATTCTCTATGGTCACTTAAAAACCTGCAATGCATGCCTTAAACAGACAGTAAACATTGCTCAAAACAGGGGTCGACAAATCTATTTAAAATTTAGGAGCCAGTAAGAATATTTAGGATCCAGAATAACATAAGGATGGCTTTTTGTTTTCATTTTACCTAATTTGGCTCGTAAAACTATACTTACCTTGTGTGTGAAGCCATGCTCCTCTTCGCTGCAGTTTTTTCCAACTAGGACATTGTTGGCTCACTGTCTAATCACAGTGAGCCTAATCGTGCCATTAAACTATATGTATTCCACGCTAGGTAAAGCTGATTCAGATAGAACGTGCACTTTTATAAAAAAAAAAAAAAAGAATTCCAATTTACTTTTATAATCAAAATTGCTTTGATCTTGTTATCCTTTGTTGAAACATAAACCTAGGGAGGCTGATAAGAGCATTCAAGTGTCTTTATCAGTCTATGGCAGCAGTATTTTCAGAATTGTATAACACTGCAATAAACAATGTTGCAAACACTGCTACTAAATGGCTATAGACATGCACTATCCTGAGCTCACCTAGGATTACTCTTTAACAAAAGGATACCACAAAAACTAAGCAAAATTGATAATAGAAGTAAATTGTAAAGTTGTTTAAAATGTCATACTCTATCCAATCAACTTGTTTTATTTTGACTTTACTGTCCCTTTAATAACGCACACATGCGTATTTTTTAGGTTAGTAGATTAAATATTGGAAGAAAAAAAAAAAAGTGTACAGTTTTAGTACCCATAAAGCAATAGGCCCCTCCATGTTGTAACTTAGGTTTCCTTTTCTTCAGAGGCCAATGAGGGACAGTTATAAATTAGTCACTAGAGTGTGAAACAAATGATGACTGTGTGAAATTCAGCAGTGTTAAAAGGGAAACTAAACCCAATTTTTTTTTATTTCAGGATTCAGATAGAGCATACAATTTTAAGCAACTTTCTATAATTTACTCCTATTATCAAGTTTTCTTTGTTCTCTTGCTATCTTTATTTAAGAAGCAGGAATGTGATGCATAGGAGCCAGACCATTTTTGGATGAGAACCTGGGTTATTCTTGCTTATTGGTGGGTAAATGTCAGCCTGGAATAAGCAAGCACTATCCATGGTGCTTAACCTAAAACTAGTTGGCTACTAAGATTTACATTCCTGCTTTTAAAATAAAGATAGCTAGAGAACGAAGAAAATGTGATTATAGGAGTAAATTAGAAAGTTGCTTAAAATTTCATGTTTTATCTGAAATCATGAAAGAACATTTTTTGGTTCAGTGTCCCTTTAAGTCTGGAGTCTGAACTTCCATAATTAACAGGAACACCCACATTTATAAAAGTTATATTACAAGAAAAGAGGGAAAATAAATAATGGAAATATAGACTACACATAAGATGCTATTAAGAGTTGTACTCCAACTTGATATAGATATATCGCGCGCACACTTGCAGTAGTCAATGATTATTGTGGGGTCAGACATCTCCAACATTACTCCTCTGTTGCACTATCATAAAGATCCGAAATATAAGGTTTAAACCTATTCTGTCGCTACTGATTTACTATTTCAATTTTCTTTTATATTCCAAGGCCCAGAGAAATAAATATTTTAATTTGATTGGTCCTAAAAAGACCATTTGGAGGTGAAAAATTTCTAATATTGTGTTTTGAACCTTTTTAATCCTAATTATGTGTTTCAGTAGTGCTGGTGCCCTTAGGTATTTATTTCCAATTATTTATTTATTTCCAATAAGTGCAGGAAGGGTCAAATTCTCTGTAAAGAGAAGATCCAAGAAAGTATGCCATTAAATCCTAAGGAAATAACCAACAAGAAGTTTGCATCTCTTACCTCGTGCAATGTAAAAGCAAAGTTTTTCCATCTTCAAGTTGATTTTAGCTGAAGACAGAAGAGGGTTTACTCCTGAAAATGTATCTACGTATTTCATTGTTCAGTGTCATGCCAAACAAAATACTGCCATAGAGTTTTACACGTGTTGTGAGATCATCTTTGTAGTTCATTGTTGCTTGCCATGCAAAGGATTTGTTGAACAGTGTAATCAGCCCAATGTTTTAAACACTTATTTTGCAAGTTTGAGTTTTTCTCTTGTTCCTAAAACAAGCATAAAAATTCCTACATACATTTTTTTTTTTTTTTTTTTTTAAACCTATAAAATTCCTAAAACACAGGCTGAACCTAAATAAAATCCCAAAAATATGGGGCTTAATCATCTAAAAGTGAACAGCACCCAAGACCAACTGAATAATTACACGGTTTACCCTTTTTAAAAACAGTGAACACCTAATTACAAGACATTTCTGCTGTGTTGCTAAAGAACAAATTATTTTTTACTACAATTATTTTTCAATGGGCAAACTCCAGCCACCATTTGCAAAAACAGTAAATTGTATTGCCGTTATCAGTTAAATCTAATTAGGGACAGCTATGAAGCAGAGTTAGCCTTGAGAAGTCATCAGGGGGGGATTTCAAGGTCAGAGTTAGAAACTGCTCTGTATTCAAAGCTAAATTAGATTTTAAAGGAAGCAAAATAAATAATGAAAATACATTGCAAAGTTGCTTCATTGTGCATAACATTTTATATTAAAAAAAAAAAAAAAAATCAAGATGTTTACTGTCCCTTTTAACAAAGTGACCAAACATACTACCCATATCTAATATATCAAAACACTAAACTGTCACTTGTTTTAAATTGCAAAAGTTGACAAGTGATCATAACACCTATATGAGCTAGTTGGACATTCTATTCCAAAACCATGGGCTTAACTATAAAGTTGCCCTGCCTCTTTGTGACAACATCAGCCGCCATTCTACTAGGAAAGCTTTGCACTAGACTTTGGAGTCTCTGGACATTTGTGCCCATATTGCCAAGAGCATGTTTTGAGGTCAAAGCACTGATGTTGGACTACAAGGCCTGGCTCGCAATCAGTGTTCCAATTCATCCCAAACAAATCCACTAGGGTTGAGGTCACGTCTCTGTATACTCCAGTAGAGTTTCTCTACACCACACTTGTCAATGTTGTCACAGACCTCCCTTTATGAACAGGGGGACAGTAATGGAACAGGAAAGTCTTCCTCTGACAGTTGCCACAAAGATGAACGCAGCCATTTCCTTAAATGTCTTTGTATCCTGTAGCATTATGATGACCCTTCACCGGAACTAAGGGGCCTAACCCAAACCCTAAAATCATCCCCAGGCCATTAGAGAACTGCTGGTCTAGAGAGGATAGGGACAGTGAGCCAATCAGCAACATCAACACCGGTGGGTCATTCAAGTACTGCTGTAGATTGGCTCACCATCCGTATCTTCTCTGGACCAGCAATTCTCTGAAGCTCCTGAGTGGTACTTTATGTGTTTAACCCCTTTCAAGGGGTTAAACAATGATTTGCAGTGCTTGTAATGCTAAAATTAAATGTTCCTTTAATTATACAAGACTGGAATGTGTCCAAGTTAGGGGATGACATCGAAATGAAAATAAAGGGACATGAAACATTTTCATGATTCAGATAGAGCATACAACTTTCCATTTTACTTCTATTTTAATATTTGCTTCATGCTCTTGGCATCCTTTGTTGAAGGAGAAGCTAAGGCCTAAAAACGAGCTAGTTTAGCACACTGAGTGAGCCAATCACAATGTGCATATATGTGCAGCCACCAATAAGCAGCTGGCTCCTAGTAGTACATTGCTGAGCCTACCTACGTATACTTTTTAACAAAGGATACCAAGAGAACTAGGAAAATATAATTAAATAATGACAGTTTCATTTCTGATGTTACTGTACCTTTAAACTGAAAGCATTTTTGATGGAATAAAAAGCGGTTTTCTATACAAAATAAAACCGGGGCAAACAGAATAGACCATTAAATGCAGCTGTACAAAAGCACACAACACCACTGATAACATGATTACAAAAAATCAATTGTTTAATATAATACTATTGTGCATGAAATTGGAAACGCTGTTTAAATAACCATCTCAACATAAATCAATGGGAGGAAAGTAATAGGTTAATGAAAGTTTAAAATAAAACACGATCATACTTTCAAAATAAATAACATGATGTGAAGTGTGAGCGTAAACTATCTAATAAAAATGACACAAAGGATAGGGAGTGAAAGAAATTAATTTGCACATAAACTGTCTGACCAAATAAACGTGGGAAAGACAATGTGTTATGCCTTACTGTATTTAAACTGAAATATTAATGAGCCCTATAGGATTTCAAATAAAATGTTAAAGCACGTGACATAAAAGCGCAAAAAATAATTGCACTAATAAGTTATGTGCTAGCAATAGTTCAATAACATAAGGCTCTATGTGTTTAACCCTTGCATAGTTAAAGGGATATGAAACCCAATTTTTTTCTTTCATGATTCAGATAGAGCACGCAATTTTAAGCAACTTTCTAATTTACTCCTATTAACTATTTTTCTTTGTTCTCTTGGTATGTTTGTTGAATGAGCAGCAATGCACTACTGGTTGCTTACTAAACACGTGTGAGCCAATGACAATTGGTATATATATGCATCCACCAATCAGCAGCTAGAACCTAGGTTCTTTGCTGCTCCTGAGCTTTCATAGATAAACCTTTCAGCAAAGGATAACAAGAGAAGGAAGCAAATTAAATAATAGAAGTAAATTTGAAAGTTGTTTAAAATTGTATTCTCTATCAGAATCATAAAAGAAAAAATTTGGGTTTCATATCCCTTTAATGTCCGTTCCAGAGTGGCTATCCACTAGTGGGATCCAGCTGAAAACATCTGGTGAGCTCATGATAAGAGAGATGTGCTTGTAGCCTCCAATCACCAATTAGCTAAGTGCACCCGAGATTACCTGGGTGTGCTTTTCAACAAAGGACAACAAAAGATCAAAATTTGATAGACGTAGTACATTGAAGTCTCTAAAAAGTTGCATGCTCTTTTCTAAACCATGAAAGTTTAAAGATAGAGCATACAATTTTAAATAATTTTCTAATTTTCTTCTATTATCAAATTGTATTAGTTCTCCTGGTATCTTGTTGAAAAGTAGGGACAGAAGCTCAGGAGTGTGCATGTGTCTGGACCACTATACAGCAGCAGTTTTGCAAAAATGTTACCCCACTATATCCTCCTATGTAGTGCTCCAGACACCTACCTAGGCATCTCTTAAACAAAGATTTCCATGTGAATGAAATAAATAGGAAACATTTTTAAATATGGTTGTTCTGTCTGAATCACAAAGGAAATGTTTGTTTCCTATCCCTTTAAAAGGTCTATAAAAAAAAAAAAAAAGTCATAAAATTAAATGTTCTTATTCATTAGCAACTTGAAATTTTAAGACTAGCGACCCTGCACTACCATGCACAAAAGGGTTAAACACACAGTAAAAATATTGCTTGGAACCCGCAGGGCACTGCTAGTCCCAAGCAGAGACCGACGCTGATCCTATCAGCAGTGTTAGCTGCATGGCACAGCTGTGAATCTAGCCCTTTTGACTGGACCAGCTGCAGTTTCCACTTGGGACCAGCAGTACTTCTACCGTGTGTTTAACAGCCCTTTTACACACAGTAGCACAGGGTCACTAGTCTAACAATTACATGCGCTAACGCAGTGCTTGACAAATATGTTCAAAAATTAGGAGCCAGTAAGAATATTTAGGAGCCAGGCATATTTTTAGGAGCCAGACAGTTGGATTTGTATATAGATATATGGAGAATAGCCCAAAAAGTTAGGAGCTAGGGGTAAAATTCTAGGAGCCAGTGGCTCCCAGGCTCCTGGGTTTGTCGAGCCCTGCGCTAACTAATTAGAGCACTTCATTTTAATACTATTATGGCCATTTAATTTTGCCTTTGATGTCCCTTAAACATTTAAGGACCTCGAAGGTTTTCCAAGGCCGCTGACAAATATCAAATTATGGTTGCTGATTTTTATACACTTGATTTGTAAATAATAAATTCACCTAGTTATCCTCGTAAGTCTTGTAGATGTCTACTAAAGAAAAATGTGCTCATCTCTAGAATGATCTTCTGTAAATGGCAAAATAACGTCACAAACTGGAAATGATGTACGACTGATTGCACTTAAAAGCTCTCTCACATACTGAGACGGACACATTTTAAGCATTCAATATTATTTAGGTATATGGGTTTTAAAAACTGTTACAGTAACTATAGAGAGTAAAAGTGTCATTACACAACAAATATGAATGGTAAATGAGCTAAAGAGAGACAAAAATGAAAGAGTTTATTGCAAATAACTATAAACATACTTTAAATTATCTGCCAAAGGAATAATGGCCATACAGCTGAATACAGTGACAGGAAGAATATTTTAGTTTACTTTATTGGACAGCAACACACCAGGATTTAAAAGCCCCTGTCACCTGCACATGGTTGTCAAATGCATCTGGTGTAGAAGTTTGTAGGCATCAAAATATTGCCCACAATGCTTGTAACTATGGTTTAAAGAGTATACCAGTAGCCAACATCATATGCACAGCCATCATGTTTTTAATAAATATTATATAGCGCAAGATCATATAAAAATGATAAATCACAT
Source organism: Bombina bombina (assembly GCF_027579735.1). NCBI lineage: Eukaryota > Metazoa > Chordata > Amphibia > Anura > Bombinatoridae > Bombina > Bombina bombina. The sequence continues at coordinate 72,706,779 of NC_069500.1, read as the reverse complement.
CTTACTTGACTAACCACTGTGGCTAAGTCCTTTTTTTCTTAAAGAGATATTAAAGAACAGCACGAGCAAGGTTTATTGGGTTATACAGAACTTGCTCTTGTTTATCCAGCACACAAAAACCCAATCCAGAATATGTATTCATTAAAATGGTAAAGAAACAGCAGTCACATACCTGTACCTAAGTATACTTTTTTTCATAGCTGATGTCATTTATGATGTTGTGGACCCCACTGTGCATGTGCATTAGTTTTTACAGCCAGTGAACAGACAGCACAACAAAGCCATAAATGCCATCAGTCTATTGATTGCCCATCTGTGCTTGGGCACCAGCAATAAGATATTCATGGCAGTTCCTTTTTTTTGCTTAAACATTAGCTTTTAAAAAAACCTTATTACGTGTTCTCTCCTTGAACTATGTGTAATGGGCACACCACCTGGTTGATTTTACTGACCACCTGGATAAAACTTCAAGGGACACTGTACCCAAATTTGTTCTTGTGTGATTCAGATAGAGCATGCAATTTTAAGCAACTTTCTAATGTACTCCTATTATCAAATTTTCTTCATTCTCTTGGTATGTTTATTTGAAAAGCAAGAATTTAAGTTTAGATGCCGGCCCATTTTTGGTGAACAACCTGGGTTGTCCTTGCTGATTGGACAGCACCAATAAACAAATGCTGTCCATGGTTCTGAACCACAAATTTGCTGGCTCCTTAGCTTAGATGCCTTCTTTTTCAAATAAAGATATCAGGAGAACGAAGAAAAATTGATAACAGAAGTAAATTACAAAGTTGCTTAAAATTGCATGCTCTGTCTGAATCATGAAAGAGAAAATTGGGTTCAGTGTCCCTTTAAGCCAATATTAAGATAAATCTTCTTTGTTGCAGAAATTATGCAGCTTATTTAAGATTTTGATTTAATCATTTAATTTGGGCTTTTAGGTAAATAATATAAAATGTTATAATATTATAAAGTATTAGTTTGCTCTATCAGACTACTTCATAGTGCCACCTGGTTGGCTAAACGTCCTGTGGATAAAGCTTAGTATTAATAAACTGAATAGAATTTTATCTCTGGATCTTTCTACCCAACAATAGCAAAAGCAATATCAATGTGCTATGTGCTGTATTTCTTGGTGTACCAATAAAAAGTATCCTTCATAGACATAAGAGAACAAATAAAAATGCAAACCAAAATGAAAAACTTTCAGATTCCCACACGATTATATCTAAACTGCTCTCTAAAACCACATAGAACAATGAATAAATAAAGGAGATTCTTGCAGGGTAAGACTGAGCACAAGCACCTCACAGCATGTCAGGCACTAAATGTCGGCGGATGTAAACAATAATATTGCAGCTTCTAGCTGGGTGCTGCACTCGCTAGGGTGCGAGACAAATATTTAGCTAAATGTGTGATTTTTGGATACAAATCATCTTTCAAGCGGTTTAATCACTCGGTTATTATAGAATGCAATAATGCATTTCTATCTTTCTGGCAAATAACGGGTTAAAGGGTTGTGAATGCCTAGAAAAATCAGTGTTTTACAGGCCTCCGCCAGTGCACGGGACAATAAACTAAAGCAATTTATGTGTATGGAGAACAGCGAGATACCTTACTTGTAGGATATGAGGTACCAGAATCACGGAGAGGCCTTGAATGCGATGTAGTAAAGGCCGTATCGATTTTACAGGAAGCCCGGAGCTGGGGAGTAAAGAGCGGATAATAGCTGTGCCCTCTCTCCACCCTCCCTGCCTTCCTTCCCCGAATGTCCACAGCGCCCAGTCCGCGGACAACAAACCTCTCTAGAATGCGCATGCGCCGTAGGCGACAGAAGGCACATCCGGGACATTAGGGAAGATGGGAGGAGTGCTACAAGCGGTGAAGGTCTGGGGCTGCAACTACAGTAGGCGTGGCCAGTATGACTGATGGGTTGTGAGCTGATGCTCAGGCGGCCGCAAGACGGTGGCCAGTGGCCACTACTTGCCAGTGCTGTGATAGCAGAAGCTTGTGCATTTTATGCTACTCCCTTTCGTCAAATTTCCACTATGTGCTGAAGCGATGTACAGCATTTTCCATTTCTGATTTATCCGTTTTACTGTTTTGTTTTTTATTGATTATGTTGTTTTTCACTAAATAGATATAATTCAAAATACAACTACCTAACGTGGAAATGTTGAAAAAGGAGTCTTGTATGCTTACAAGCTGGCCCATTTTGTTCAGAACCCTGGGTAGCGTTTGCTGATTGGTGGCTACTTTTAGCCACCATTCAGCAAGCGTTACCCAGATGCTGAACCAAAGATAGGCCAGCTCATAAGCTTTACATTCCTGCTTTTTCAAATAAAGATACCAAGAGATTACAACAAAGACAAAATGATAAAAGGAGTAAATTAGATAGTTGCTTAAAATTGCATGCTCTATCTGAATCATGAAAGAAAAAATTGGGGTTCAGTATTCCTTTAAAGGCACATGACTTTTCTTTCATGATTTAGCTAGAAAAGGAAATTTTAATTAACTTTCCAACGTATTCCTATTACCTAATTTGTTTTGTTCTCTTATTATCCCTTGTTGAAAAGTATACCTAAGTATGCTCACAAGCTGCTGATTGGTTGCTGCACATATATGCCTCTTGCTATTGGCTTTCAGCTAGCTCCCAGTAGTTTCTAGAGACAAGGTCTGAGATGTAGGGGGGAGCAGTGCAGTTGAGGGCATTATAAGTCAGAGTGAGAATTTTGTGTTTAAGCCTGGAGGCAAGAGGAAGCCAAAGAAGGGATTGGCAGAGAGGTGCGACAGATGAAGAGCGACGTGCAAGGAAGATGAGCCTGGATGAGGCATTCATTATGGATTGTAAAGGAGCTAGGCGGCAGCTAGGTAAAATAGAGATGATGGAGTTGCAGTAGTCGAGGTGGGAAAGGATGAGCGAGTGGATTAAATTCTTAGTTGTGTCTTGTGTAAGGAAATGGCTAATTTTAGAAAAAAATTTAAGGTGGAAAAGGCAGGCTTTAGCCAAGGACTGAATGTGACGAATGAAAGAAAGATCTTAGTCAAGTGTGACCCCAAGACATCGAGCATGTGGGGTAGGGGTAATGATGGAGTTATCGACAGTTATAGAGAAGTTGAAGGTGGAGATTTTTTAAGAAGGGGGAGGTGGAATAAGGAGCTCAGTTTTGGAGAGATTTAGCTTAAGGTAGTGAGAGGAGATATGAGAAAGACAGTTAGTGACACGGGTTAGCAAGGAAGAAGATTGTTCTGGTGCAGAGAGGTAGATTTGGGTGTCATAGGCATACAAATGATATTGAAACCTGTGTGACTTTATTAAGGAACCTAATGATGATGTGTAGATTAAGAAGAGAAGGTGACCGAGGACAGAGCCTTGGGGTACCCCAACAGAAAGTGGTAACGGGGCAGAGGATGCCCCAGAGAAGGCTACACTAAAGGTACGGTTAGACAGGAAGAGAACCATGAGAGAGCTGTGACGCAAATGCCGAAGGATTGGAGGGTTTGGAGCAAAAAAGGGTGGTCAACAGTATCAAAGGCTGCATAGTTAATGTAGTGGAGAGGCGAGCGCCACAAAGGCTGAGGTGACGAAGTGATAGATTAAAACAGTATTAGTGTGAAGTATACATAAATTAAAAGTTTAATACATAACAAAGATAAATACAATATATATCATGGATCCATGTAACAATAGATATATAAATTCAGATAAAAACAAATAATGACTTGAAGTGGTTGCTGTCCTGTTGTGAAAACAACAAGAACGTTCAAAAGAGTCCAAATTAACAGTCCTATAAAGTCATATCCTAAATATCCGTGGTTGTTGAGACAAAAAATTGAATAGCAATTGATGAATCACAAGTGAAAAAACTGTGAAAAAATTGGAAAAAACTTTAAAAATTCCACTAAAGTAACAAAATATCAGTGAAAACAATAAAAAAAACATCCAATAAAGTGATAGCAAAGTTACAAAGCCATTGTGGAAAAAAACTGGTGAATGAATGTGGTGGTAAGTGCTTTAATCCATTAGAGAACGTGAGGATCTCCAAAATTGTGTTCAAATATATACAAAAAAGAACCTGTGAAAAAAATATAAACAATGCTGTAGAATATATTCCCAAAATAGAATCAGATATAGGTAGTGAACTTACTTTGGTTAAGTCGACGCGTTTCGGCCTCTGTATAGGCCTTTATCAAGACTAAATAACCAAAGTAAGTCTGTGTCAATATAAAGGGTGTCCTGTCCAATCGGTGTGTGTCAATTTTGGCGCCGTTAATTGGGTCTGCCCACATCCTGTAAGGTGTCTTGTGGGTATGGGCATACTTGCTAATAGCCCTTCTTTTAGATCGTCCTAAAATTCTGGTATTCTAACTTAATCTAGTTTGGTGATTTAGATAACATATGTAGTGTGCTTGGAATTCATCTTATAGGTTACATCATACTAATGAGTTTTAAATGGGTTATACAAATAAGTGGAGATACCTCCGGAATCGGACTTCCGGTTTCGGCTAAAAGAGTGATGTCACTTCCGGAATATATATTATCGGTTCCGGTTAGTTTAGTGACTTCAATAACTTATATGAAGTGTATTTGGAATTATTCTATAAGTTACATCATACTATTGAGTATTAGATGGGTTATACAAATAAGTGGCGTTACCTCCGGAATACGACTTCCAGGTTCGGCTAAGTAAATGACGTTCCGGTATATGTATTTCCGATTCCGGTTGTTATGGTGTTTAGAAATGGTAGATAAAAAAGTGAGAGGGGCAATTCTTTCTATATCAATTATAAGGCACTATATTGTTTTATGTTTATGGATTCAAGTATGATGATAAAATATATTTAGTTAACTTTGGGCATAATAGTTACGGATATAGTTATAAATAACATCACTTCCGGGATGTTACTTCCGGTTTCAAGGGAATAGGTAACGTTATATTTGGATTACTCCAAAGTGCAGAAACTTCATCCTCTGTAACAGGGGTAAAAGAGATACATTTATGGCTGTGTGGGTTTTGGATGATTGTGAGCTTTTGAGGGGGTTGGAGATTGGTAGTAAGTTGAGAGCTGATTTCATTTCTGATGAAGTCTATTTTGTTATTGAAGAAGAAGTTGTAGTAGGAGATGGGAGTGGGCGGAGAAGAGTATTGAATGTGGAGAACAGACGTTTTGGGTTTGAAGAAAGAGTAGAGATAAGAGTGGAGAAGTAATGTTGCTTATATAGATTAAGGGCAGAATAGTAAGAGTTCAAGATGAACTTGTAGTGAAGAAAGTTAGCTGAACTCGAAGATTTTCTTCAGTGTCGCTCAGCAGTACAGGAACATCTGCGTAGGTACCGTGTTAGAGGAGTATGCCAGGGCTGAGGATGAGTGTATGATTTCCGAGCTATGATAGGTGGGGCCAGTTTGCCAAGGACCAATGTAAGGGTGGAGTTATAGTGGCAGATAGATTAATCAGTGCAGGAAAAGGAGGGGGTGGGAGAGAGGAGAGGTTCGAAAGAGCTAGCGAGTTGTTTCTGATCTAATGACGATGCTTCTGTGAAGTTTGGTGTGAGCGGTAGAAGGAGGGAGAGTTGTAGGGAGGGATGTGATGTGATGTAGGGAGATGATGGTGAGAAAGAGGAAAAGGGGAGTTTGTGAAGTTTGAGTTAGTGCATCAATAGCTGAAAATCAGATCAAGAGAGTGACCATCTTTGTGAGTGGGAGAGTCAGTCCATTGAGACAGGTCAAAAGAGGAAGTGAGTTGCAGAAATTGTTTGACAGAGGACGCAGTGGGGTTGTCAACAGGGAGGTTGAAGTTGCCAAGAATGAGGGAAGGGGTGTCTGAGGAAAGGAAATAAGGTAGCCATGCAGAAAAGGGATCTAGAAAAAAAGTTGATGAGCCAGGGGGGCGGTATATGACTGCAACGCGTATAGAGAGGGGAGAAAATAAGCGAATCATGTGTGATTCGAATTAAGAAAATTTGAGGGAATAGAAGGGCTGTATTTGTTGAAAGGTGCAACAAGAGGAAAGTAAAATACCAACACCACCTCCTTGTCTATTATCAGACCTAGGAGTGTGGCTGAAGTGAAGACCTCTGTGTGACAGTGCAGCAGTGGAAGCTGTGTCTGAAGGAGATAGGTTTCTGTGAGAGCCAGAAGATTGAGAGAGTTGGAGATAAAGAGGTCATGGATAGAAGTGACCAGAGTGCACAAGTGAAGGGGGTGGTGGCTTTAGATGCAAGAGGAATGAGATTAAGGTTACCAGAGTTTTGTTTTCAAAGTCTATTGAAAGGCACACATGGGTGTGGAAGGCTAGGAAGTTGTGGGGGAGAGATGTCACCAGCAGCTAGTATGAGCAAGAGGGAAAGTGACATGAGATGAGATGCAGATTTGCAGTAATGAGACTGTTTTAGGAATGAGGTGCAAAGGGGGAGAGAGAGTGTTTAGGAGTGTGTGAAGTTCATAAATACAAAAGTAAGGTGAGGTCAAGAGAGATGGGTTAATGAGCAGTGCAGGTGGCGAGGGGGAAGGAGTAATTGAGTAAAGTAGTTTGTTATAGAGACAAAAGGTGGCAAAAAGGAATATAAAGATATTGATCATTTTTACAAAGTAGCCAAACAGTGGATAAAACACAGAATTACAACAGAACTTGCCTTGTCCCTTGTCCACTCCTTGTTCAATTTTTGTATAATTATTTTTCTCCAATTTTTAGTGCCTCACTTATAGATGTTCATTTAATTCTTGTATAATTCTTTTGCCCAATTCTTAGTGCCTCACTGATAGATGTTCACTTAAGGGATGTGAACAAATTATGTTACAATACGCTATCTAAACCTGCAATGCTAACACCCAGCAATGTTATCGAATAGCAGTGTTAAATTTATGAACTGTAAATGTATCTTCCCTTTAATAATTTGTCCCAAGTGACCCATTCACCTGCCGGAAATAAAATAATTACAAATAACTCCTTTGGGGCCTATCTATCAAGCTCCGAATGGAGCTTGATGCCCCGTGTTTCTAGCGAGCCTGCAGGCTCTCCAGAAACAGCAGTTATGAAGCAGCGGTCACAAAGACCGCTGCTCCATTACCTGTCCGCCTCCTCTGAGCAGGCGGACAGACATCGCCGGAAATCGAGTACGATCGGGTTGATTGACACCCCCTGCTGGCGGCCCATTGGCCGAGAGTCTGCAGGGGGCGGCGTTGCACCAGCAGCTCTTGTGAGCTGCTGGTGCAATGCTCAATACGGCGAGCGTATTGCCGTATTCAGCAAGGTCTGGCGGACCTGATCTGCATTGTCGGATCAGGTCCGTCAGACCTTCTTAAATAGGGACCTTTGCCTCTATTTTGACACTGAAATTGCTGTTTTACATGTTAAAAACTCCACCTATACTGAAAATGTCAGAACTACAGTATTAGCTTTAGAAAAAATATATTAGCAATAGGCAGCAGCAGAAATCAACCTCTTAGTATCGGTGGGAGAAGGGTTTTCTTTATCTTCTCTGAATACAATGAACTCGGCTGCTTGCCTGCGTACATTGTCAATTTAACCACAAATCATCCAACCCCTGATATTTATAAACCTAACAGTGACCTCCCAGACCTTAAAATACTCTAACAGTACTGGGAAAAAAACTATAAAAGCAAAAACATAATTTATGCTTACCTGATAAATTCATTTCTTTCATGGTGGTGAGAGTCCACAATCCAATACTCCTGGGAATTACTCTGCCACCAGGAGTGAAATATTGTCAAACCCCAAGAGTGCTATAAAACCCCTCCCACCTCACTGTCACCTCAGTCTAAGGTATTGCCAAGCAAAAAGAGGTAGGAAAATAAATTAGCAAAAAATAGGAGCAGAAAAATAGATGTGCACAACAAAAAAACACCACCAGAAAAAAACAAAGGGTGGGGTCATATGGACCCTCACCACCATTTTCTTTCATGCAGGTGGTGGGAGACCACGACCCATTACTCCTGGGAACTAATACCCAAGCTGTGGAGTCCATGAGTAATGAAACATAAAGGGTGGGATTTTTACTGATAAACTAAAACTACAACCCCAAAAGAACCCAAAAAATGGCAAAACCATGCAATGAAAAAATAACCAATAGGCAAAGAATCATGCTGAGACATCTGTCTGAAGGACTTTCCTACAAAAGCCGGTTCCTAAAGATAGGAAAGAAAAGAGGCGCCTAATGGTGTGATATCGTAGATATAGAACACGTCCTCAAAAGGATATCGCTTGATCTAAAGTGGATAACCGAAGTGTGCTGGTGGGGATCGACTATAGATAAGGTTCAGGGGAATAACATAGATACCAAATCCAATGTCCCAAACTGAATCCAATGTCCTAAACTGAAGCAAGGTGTGGATAAAAAAAATATGGACTTTATTTAAAATCAATAAAATACAAGAAACACAGCAACGCGTTTCTCAGCAAATATGCTGTTTCATCAGGCTGTAATGCTCCTTCACAACCTTGCTCTAGTTATACCTACAGAGAACCATTTGCAAATGTGAGTTGTGGCACCCCCCCCCCCCCCCGATCCAACACACCTTATTGGGCCATTGATCGGCGCCCAAGTAAAAAATACACATATGTGTTCGTTAGCGTGTACGTAAGACCAATCAAAGGTCAGGATGATGATACACCCACTGATGCACTACATGCAATTGGACACGGAGGCCGGTGAATGGCCCAATCACAGAAGGGTGTGTGTTAGTAATAATAATAAGGTCCAAACATAAAGGCACAAGTTGGGGCCTAGTTAAAAAGTTTATGACCTTAAAGAGAACCCAATTTTTTTCTTTCATGGTTCAGATAGAGCATGCAATTTTAAGCAACTTTCTAATTTACTCCTATTATCAAATTTTCTTCATACATACAAGTGCTGTCCATGGTCTGAACCAACAATTTGCAGGCTCCTTAGCATAGATGCCTTCTTTTTCAAATAAAGATAGCCAAAGAACGAAGAAAAATTGATAGTAGAAGTAAATTAGAAAGTTGCTTAAAATTGCATGCTCTAGCTGAATCATGAAAGAAAAAAATTGGGTTCAGTGTCCCTTTAAGCTAAGATATTCGATCATTTGAATTCGCTAAGACAGCTTGGTAAATCAGATCAGGGTCAAAACATAATTTCGTCTCTAGAGTGACATGCATATGCTATCATACAACTAATAAGCATTCTAGAAAAATACACACCCACAAAAACGAATGTGTCTGATAGGATCAGGATGCTAATTGATTAAGCCAATAGGGTAATAATATATACTTATGCCGTTATATTCAAACCAAAAAATAATAAATAATATTATGACATATGGTAAAATATAACATATAACTTTCCTAGTATTAGGCTACCATTAGCGATCCCCACTAGGATAAATTATGTTTAATAGAGCCTCATATATTGCAATATTATGCTGCACAGTCATAGGGTTTAACACACATATGTGTAGACCATAGTAATGCTTACATCAAGATTTTAATATTGAGGTATATATGGATGATTCAAGAATATGATATTGTTGTTCACATACTAGATTTGTATTTATTGTATTTTTTATATACTGAGATGGTATTTACATATTATTAATTTAGAATTTCTATTTAGTTTACCAAACAACATTTATATTTATAGTTGGTTATTGTTATCCATCGATTCGCATTATGTACATATATATAAATAGTTCATTTTTTAGATGAACCTTTAACATTCATTTGGGTTAAACATAATTGATCCTAGTGGGGATCGCTAATGGTACCCTAATACTGGTAAAGTTATATGTTATATTTTACCATATGTCATAATATTATTTATTACTTTTTGGTTTGAATATAACGGCATGAGTATATATTATTACCCTATTGGCTTAATCAATTAGCGTCCTGATCCTATCAGACGCATTCGTTTTTGTGGGTGTGTATTTTTCTTGAACTCTTATTGGTTGTATGATAGCATATGCACATCACTCTAGAGACTAAATTATGTTTTGATCCCGATCTGATTTACCAAGCTGTCTTAGCGAATTCAAATGATCGAATATCTTAAGATCATAAACTTTTTAACTAGGCCCCAACTTGTGCCTTTATGTTCGGACCTTATTATTATTACTAACACACACCCTTGTGTGATTGGCCCATTCACCGGCCTCCGTGTCCAATTGCATGTAGTGCATCAGTGGGTGTATCATCATCCTGACCTTTGATTGGTCTTACGTACACGCTAACGAACACAGATGTGTATTTTTTACTTGGGCACCGATCAATGACCCAATAAGGTGTGTTGGTTCTGGGGGTGTGCCACGATTCACATTTGCAATTGGTTCTCTGTAGGTATAACTAGAGCAAGATTGTGAAGGAGCATTACAGCCTGATGAAACAGCATATTTAAATAAAGTCCATATTTTTTTATCCACATCTTGCTTCAGTTTGGGACATTGGATTTGGTATCTATGTTATTCCACTGAACCTTATCTATAGTTGATCCCCACCAGCACACTTCGGTTATCCACTTTGGATCAGGCGATATCCTTTCGAGGACGTGTTCCTGTGCAGGTTTATACCAGTGGATTGAGTCAGCCGAGCGGCTCCGAAGCCTCAGTCCGTTGATTATTGCACTAGATGTGCACCTGGGCTTGTGAGTATATCTGACATCTGCATTTGCCTCTATATGCCTGCATCTACAATATCACACCATTAGGCGCCTCTTTTCTTTCCGATCTTTAGGAACCGGCTTCTGTTTCTCCTATCTTGCAAGAGAGCTGCCTCCATATTTGTCTTTTGGCCCTGATACTTTCTGACATCATCGATTTCAAGTTACCAATTAAAAACACTACGACTACTACAGAGATATCACTGAGACACTTTTCGTTTGGAATTGATATTGGACGATTGTGGTCTGTTATCACACATATATGTGCATATATTTTTTGTATTCACATAGAGACTTTTATTACACATTGTTATTTATTTTATTCTTGCAACATATTGTGCAATATTTTGCAACTTTTGCAATAAACATTATAACTCACTTGTGAGTCACTAATCATTTGCTGATTTTATCTAACCACATTTAGTTGATATATGTTTATTATTTTATTATTCTACTAATTTTTTTTTTAGAATATAGCTTTGAACACTTTTTAGAACGTTTATTGATTTTTCTATCACTATCACTAATTTTAGATGTGCTTTTGATCACCTGCTATTTATTGGCGCACCCTTATTGGTTACAGTTCACTTGCTTACTGTAGTTGTTTTCCTACAAAAGGCTGCTTCAGAAGAAGCAAAAACATCAAAGTATACAAAAAATACCAAGTAGCTACCTTGCAAAGTTGGGCAACTGAAGGCTCATTCCTAAAAAGGCCAAGAAATGACAACTGATCTAGTAGAATGAGCACTATTTAGTTAATGTGGAGGATAATCTGTTCCCCAAAAAAGCCTTATGGACCAGAAGTATTGTCTAAAAACTATAGTAGCGTCAAGACCAAGCCTGAGCAATTAGAATCACTGACACTCCCACTAGTCTAATTTAGGCAACCACCTTGGGAAGAAGAACTAGAAGAAGAAAAATCATAAGCTAGTCGAAATGACCATGGAACTACGAGAGCATCCACAAACACTACTTGAGGGTCTATGGACCTCGCACAGTACCTGGTAAGTTAGAAATCCAACTCGAGAGACCATCAGATATATCTTTAACAGACCCCAAAGATCCACTATCTGATTGGACATCCAGATAAATAGACTACTCTCCTGAATGCAAGCAATGACGACTAATCAAATCTGTTTCATAGTTGTTTAGATGAAGGATCCTGTAGGAGACAGAAACAGAGAGGCACCAAATAGGACAGTACCGTCTAGAACAACTGCAGCACAACACACCACAGATACAATCCCTGCAGAAATCTACTCACAAGTGAGGCGGCACCACTGGAGTGCCTAACACAGCAGGTCGGGTCTGTTAAGAGTCGCCCGACAGACACACCACAGGATATGAAGGCCCAGGTAATCCAACGGTCCGCACGATCCACTCCGATAGTGGCAATCAGCCAGCCAAGGAGGTGTGGTGGAACAACGGTTCCGGATAGGTAGCCAAGGAGGTGTGGTGGAACAACAGTTTCCGGATATGTAGTGGGAACAAATCCCCCGTATAAAGTACAGGATAAAGACAGTGAGAGGAGTCGGCAAGTAATAAAAAGACTGTTTATTAGTCAGTAAAAACAGCAACGCGTTTCTCAGCTAAAAACTAGCCGTTTCATCAGGCTGTATAAAATACCTAACTCCTCTTGCTCAATATAACAAATATAGGAACCAATCAAAATGCAGACCACCAAACACCCCCCCCCTGAAGGTGCGGTTATGAGTAAAAGTTGCTTATCCAATCGTATGTAAAAAATGAGAACATACCCTAAAAAGGGGGCGTGTGATGGTCCCGCCCATTGATGTCAACCTGTTACATATCCGAAAGCACTTTTAACCATACAACAGGTGATAAATGTAAATACACAGTACTTCCAGATAACATAACATATTGCAGACTATGTACTAATAATAAATAACATACAAATATTAATAAAATAATTTTATACAAAGAAAAATAATAACAATATAAAGTATATAATAACATTGAATTGATATTAGCTCCAATAATACCAATGATCCTAAAATGATGAAAACACACAAAATTAACAATAATAATAATGTGATAATATAATAACATATAAATATACTTGATACATAATAACATCAAATAAGTGGTGATCTGATACAAAGAATCATCTAAACCAAACATATCATAACATTAACCTCATTTCATATATCAACCACATACTGAAGTGGCCGATCATAAGATACCCATTGGGGATGATATTATAATTATTATTATTAAAGACCCCAAATGGGTCAGCCCTAAATAATAACTAATGCAAATCTATAGATGGATATATATATATATATATATATATATATATATATATATATATATATATATATATATATATATATATATATATAAAATGTATATATATATATATATATATATAAAAGAAAGCATCCAAAGGGTCTACCGTACATCTGTGTCTATATTATTGAAAAGCCGCTAAATCTATATTAAGATTGAGGCCCGCAGGATGTAAACTATTGAGTGTATGAATCCAGTAGGTCTCTCTCTGCCTAAGTCTAGACAATCTATTATACAGATGGGACTTAGGAACAAACTCAATAGGAATGTTTTTTCCAGATGTTTTTCTATCATTCCTATTGAGTTTGTTCCTAAGTCCCATACATTCTCTTTAGATCTGTCAAAAAGAGACTCATGGAAACTGAATCTATGTGAACCCCCATAAACAACATTACTCTGAGGAACCAGCAAACTCTTTGGAAAAAAATATTTTCCAACCATGTTGTTAGAAAAACAACAACAGTCTGCTGGTGTGAGAATCTGCTAAATGAAAAGATGAAGCTTGAACCAAAACATCATTCAAAAAAGGAAACACTGCACTTACCCTACATTCTTATTGCAGACAAAAGGGTACCCAGGACCTTAAAAAAAATTCAGGGAGAGCAAGAAACTGAAAATGCTAGGTTAGAGAGGCAAACTCTACTACTGGAAGAAACCAGTAAAAGCCAAAACCAGTGCTAAAACTTAAAGTGATGCTAAAGTTAATCAATATAGAACATCTATGTCAGGTATGAGGGACTGATACCTATAGAAATAGAGCGTAGACTACTCAGCTGCTGAACTGTGGCCCAATGGTACCCGAGTATAGTTATCCAAATGTTACAGATACCTTAACCCTGTGATTTAAAATTGAATCACAGGTATGTTGATCTCTGTGTTATTTTATTAAACAGATAACTTAGTGTGTTATGAGCAAAACTGAATTTATAAACACTTAGTTAAATTTGATGTTTAAAATTAAAATAATAAACATGGCACCAAACAAGTTGTTAGAATATAAATAGCGTATAAGTTTCAGTTGAAATCACAATTGATATTACATTTAGTTAATCGTTACCTGCAGGTAGATTTTGTTAGACTGCTGACTGATCAGAATATTGAGAGTGATATCCTTACGGATCAAGTTGGTAGGAAATCCGTTAGCAAGCAGCATGGAACAGCTTCAGCGTTCTGTGAGAGCTGAGAGGGAGAGCAGGTCCATAGCTGATGACGTCACGTCCGTACTGCACTGAAACAAACTGACAAGCAAATCTGCAGGAAAACGAGCTAACGGAGACACAAGCTGATAGACTCAGGAGAAGGATTCCTTGAATTAACAAGTAGTATATTGGGAAAGAGGAGTGAACGGTTAGAATAAATACATTTCGAAAAAAGCAATAGAATTGGCAAGTAAGTTGCTCTAGATTCTGGGAACAAATTATCAAGCAATGATATTAAGGTAGTGAGTAGTATATATTGGGCTAACAATTGAATCCGCCCACAAGGGGGTGGTCTTATGACATATCCTCCCTCAAAGAACAACCAAAGGTTGTTAAGGTCTCGGGCGATTTGGGTGTCTGCGATAAAAGATTGAGACCAGCCTGGGTGCATGAAGGTTGGTAGCAGGCTCCCAGGAGTCATCATCAGATGTGTCACCCTTCCATCTAATGAGATACTGTAAAACTCCCCTATGTCGTCTTGAGTCTAAAACATGAAGAACCTCATATTCAGGATTAGGTTGAACAATTTGAGGCTGAAGTGAGGATGTAGAGGGTAATTGCGCAGCAGACGCAGGTTTGACCAAGGAGACGTGAAATGTGGGATGTATTTTGAGATGAGTGGGTAAATCTAACGTGACTGTGTTTGGATTTTTGATAGCTGTGAACAAATATGGTCAAATGAATAATGGACTTAATTTCCTTGAAGGTGTTGAGAGACGTACGTTTTTTGTTGCCAACCAGACCATTTGTCCCACCTTATAAGATGGAGAGGGTCTTTTTACGTAAATGATAATAAAACCTGTGAGTCTCCTGAGCTTTCAGTATGTTATCTTTTATGACAGAGAAATTTTGTGCTATGGAATTTATTGTATCATTGACCTCTGGACAAGTACTGTTTGTGTCAGAAAATGCATGAAAAGAAGGATGGTAACCATAGTTGAAGAATGGAGTTTGGTGAGTGGTTGCGTTTACAGTATTGTTATAGGCAAACAGCCAAAGGTAAGTATGATGTCCAATCATCTTGTTGGAAGGAACAGTAGCAGCGAAGATACTGTTGCAACCACTGGTTAGTACGTTCCGTCTGGCCATTCGTTTGTGGATGGTATGAGGTACTAAGTCGTTGAATCTTTAATGAGGAACATAATTCTTTCCAGAACCTAGACGTGAACTGGGATCCCCTGTCTGAAGTCAGAGAGCTACGCAGACCATGTAATTTAATACACATAATACAGGATGCAGGCACTACTATGACAGTCCAAAATTTAAAAAAATCCTTTATTGATACAAGTATAAAAATGTACAGACAGACACGGCAGGACAGTGGCGCTTACTCATAGACTTTTTTTTTTAAAATACTACAAAAAATACATAATAATCTGACAAATGACTAAGATGTATTATTATTATTATCATGCCCTCACCAACTGTGTTTAAAATCCTAAACAACTTAACTTTTAATGAGAAAAATAACAGCAACAATAATGTAATAAAAGGGAATAACAGTGATAGTGTACACATTTCACAAAGATCAAAAGTTAACATATATCATTGTTAGAAAAAAATCTATGCAAATGTATTTTTAAAGGGACAGTCTACACCAAAATTTTTCTTATTTAAAAAGATAGTTAATCCCTTTATTACCCATTCCCCGTTTTTGCATAACCAACACAGTTATATCAATATACTTGTTACCTCTGTGATTACCTTGTATCTAAGCCTTTGAAGACAGCCTCCTTATCTAAGTGCCTTTGACAGACATGCAGTGTAGTCAATCAGTGAAGACTCCTAAATAACTTCACGGGAGTGAGCACAATGCTATCTATATGACACATGTGAACTAGCACAGTCTAACTGTGAAAAACTTTCAAAATGCTCTGAGCTAGGAGGCGGTTTTCAACTGTTTAGAAACCAGTTTGAGCCTAGCTAGGTTTAGCTTTTCAAAAATACCACCAAGGGAACAAAGCAAATTTGATGATAAAAGTAAATAGGAAAGTTGTTTAAAACTGCATGCCCTATCTGAATCATGAAAGTTTAGTTTTGACTTTACTGTCCCTTTAACGCTTGAAAATAATGACTGATATCAGTATCAATATGCCATACCCAGAATCAGAATGCGATATCAATTATCTATAAAGAAACTAATATTGCATTCTTTGTTCATGCCAGATGGATGGCGTGTATGTAATTTCAAGATCCAATATAGCTCTTTCTTTTCCAAAATTTTGGATTTATTGCCACCTCTAAGAGGGACTGTGGCAACATCGATTATTTGTAATTAGAGATTAGCTATATTAGTAAAATGAAAACTATTAAAATGATTGGCTACTGTAGAGTCTGGATCATAATTCTTGACATCCCTAACGTGTTCATTGAATCTTGTTCTGATATGACGGGTAGTCTTACTAACATACTGGCAGAGGCAAAGTTTACAAGTAAGGAGATATACTGCATATTGTGTACCACAATTTGCAAAAAAATCAATTTGGTGTATACTCATATCAGCAGTACAAGTAAATGTGTTACCTTGAAATACACTGAAACATGCGTGGCATATTCTTACACCACATCTAAAAGTACCTTTTTTGGATAACCAATTCCTAGCTGTACTATGTGATTTATTTCTCTTGCAAGGTGTATCCAGTCCACGGATTCATCCTTTACTTGTGGGATATTCTCATTCCCTACAGGAAGTGGCAAAGAGAGCACACAGCAAAGCTGTCCATATAGCTCCCCCTCTAGCTCCACCCCCCAGTCATTCTCTTTGCCGGCTCTAAGCACTAGGGTCTCTCTCGGGAGTGTAAAGTGAATGTGGTGTTAGAATTGTAGTTTTATTATCTTCAATCAAAAGTTTGTTATTTTAAATGGTACCGGCTTGTACTATTTACTCTCTAGCAGAAAAGTGATGAAGATTTCTGCTGAGAGGAAAATGATTTTAGCATGTTGTAACTAAAATCCACTGCTGTTCCCACACAGGACTGAGGAGTACCAGAAAACTTCAGTTGGGGGGAACAGTTTGCAGGGTGATCTGCAATAAGGTATGTTCAGTCATTTATTTCTAGACAAGACTGAGATAATTCTAGAAGAGACTGACAATATCCCCATGAGGGGAGGGTAAGCTATGTTCACAGGCTTAGTAAGGAATTGAATGCTTACATAATAGGGCTAATATACTGGTTGACACTTATTCAGGGCAAAAATCGATTGTTTGGCTAAGGAAAAATCATTTTGCAAGACACTTTGAAAGCCCTTTTGAGTTCTTTCTGGGGTTATTACCACATGGCTGTTTTTTAGTCACTTAGGAGTGATTTACTAGGCCTCACAGCTCCGGAGTAGAGTGGGAGGGGCCTTAGAATTGCAGAGAAGTTCATGCTGTTTCACATGGAGGGTCCTGCTGATGTTTGAGGGCCTAAAAGAAGCTATATTCCCCCAAATCTGATCCCTAAGGGCAGGTAGGGCCACAGCAAGGCTGTGGCAAGGTGCTGTAGTAATTTAACTGGGTGTTGGCTTTAGGCTGCTCCGGTTTAGGCATTAAGGGGTTAATCGTTTTGAAACTTGTGGTGCAATCTTATTAAGGCTTTAGCTACATACTGTGAAAATTTCAGAAAGATTGCTGCATTTTTCACTGTTTTGTAAAATTGTGTGCTCTTTTTATCTCTTAAAGGCACAGTAACGTTTTTTTCAAATTGTGTTTTTTATTTGATTAAAGTGATTTCCAAGCCTGCTTGTGTATATTACTAGTCTGTTAAACATGTCTGACACTAAGGAAAATCCTTGTTCAATGTGTTTAGAAGCCATGGTGGAACCCCCTCTCAGAATGTGTCCCACTTGTACTGATATGTCTATACACTTTAAAGATCATATTGTTGCACTTAAGAATGTGGCCCAAGATGATTCTCAGACTGAAGGTAACGAGGGTAGCCCGTCTGCCTCTCCCCAAGTGTCACAACCAGTTGCGCCCGCGCAAGCGACGCCTAGTACCTCTAGTGTGTCTAACCCTTTTACATTACAAGACTTAGCGGCAGTCATGGATAATTCTCTTACAGCTTTCTTATCTAAACTGCCCGTGTTACCTGCAAAGTGTGATAGCTCCGTTTTAAGAACAGATTATGAGCATTCTGACGCTTTGGTAGCCGTATCCGATATACCCTCACAACGCTCTGAAGTGGGAGCGAGGGATTTGATGTCTGAGGGAGAAGTCTCTGATTCAGGAAGGGTTCCTCCTCAGACAGATTCAGATACATTGGCTTTTAAATTTAAACTAGAACACCTCCGCGTTTTGCTTAGGGAGGTATTAGCTACTCTGGATGACTGCAACCCTTTGGTGATCCCAGAGAAATTGTGTAAAATGGACAAGTACCTAGAGGTCCCTGTTTACACGGATACGTTTCCGGTCCCTAAGAGGATTGCGGATATCGTTACTAGGGAGTGGGACCAGGTATTCCCTTTGTTCCCCCTCCTGTTTTTAAGAAAATGTTCCCCATACCTGACCCTGTGTGGGACTCGTGGCAGACGGTCCCTAAGGTGGAGGGGGCTGTTTCTACACTTGCTAAACGCACAACCATACCAATTGAAGACAGTTGTGCTTTTAAAGACCCTATGGATAAAAAGTTAGAGGGTTTACTTAAGAAAAAAATTTTCAACAAGGTTTTCTTCTCCAACCTATTGCCTGCATTATTCTTGTAACCACTGCAGCGGCTTTCTGGTTTGAGGCGCTGGAAGACTCGCTCCAGACGGAGACCTCATATGAGGAAGTTATGGATAGAATTAAGGCTCTAAAGCTAGCTAATTCTTTTATCACTGACACCGCTTTCCAAATAGCTAAGTTAGCGGCGAAAAATTCAGGTTTCACCATTTTGGCGCGCAGGGCGCTATGGCTAAAGTCCTGGTCGGCCGATGCGTCGTCTAAATCCAAGCTTTTGAACATTCCTTTCAAAGGAAAGACCCTCTTCGGGCCTGAATTGAAAGAGATTATTTCAGATATCACCGGGGTAAAAGGCCATGCTCTCCCTCAGGACAAGCCCTTTAAGACAAAGAATAAAGCTAATTTTCGTTCCTTTCGAAATTTCAGGAACGGCCCAGATTCATCCTCTCCCACTGCAAAGCAAGAGGGTAACGCTTCACAGCCCAGGGCAACCTGGAAACCTTACCAGGGCTGGAATAAGGGTAAACAGGCCAAAAAGCCTGCAGCTGCCACCAAGACAGCATGAAGGGGTAGCCCCCGATCCGGGACCGGATCTAGTAGGGGGCAGACTCTCTCTCTTCGCTCAGGCCTGGGCAAGAGATGTACACGATCCTTGGGCATTAGAGATTGTAGCCCAGGGATACCTTCTAGAATTCAAGGACTCTCCTCCAAGGGGAAGGTTCCACATTTCTCGTCTGTCTACAGATCAGACAAAGAAAGAGGCGTTTTTATGCTGTGTAGAAGATCTACATACAATGGGAGTGATCCACCCAGTTCCAATTGCAGAACAAGGACAGGGGTTTTACTCAAACCTGTTTGTGGTTCCCAAAAAAGAAGGAACTTTCAGACCAATCCTGGATCTCAAAATTCTAAACAAATTCCTCAGAGTCCCATCATTCAAGATGGAGACCATTCGGACAATCTTACCAATGATCCAGGAGGGTCAATATATGACTACCGTGGATCTAAAGGATGCGTATCTGCACATTCCTATCCACAAAGATCATCACCAGTTTCTCAGGTTTGCCTTTCTGGACAAGCATTATCAGTTTGTGGCTCTTCCTTTCGGGTTGGCCACTGCTCCCAGAATTTTCACAAAGGTGCTAGGGTCCCTCCTGGCGGTTCTAAGACCGCAGGGCATAGCAGTGGCGCCTTACCTAGAATTTCTGACGGAGGTCAGAAAGTTAAGACTGTTAACTACTTGCCGATCTCTTCATTCCATTCCTCGGCCATCTGTAGCTCAGTGCATGGAGACAATCGGACTAATGGTAGCGGCAATGGACATAGTCCCTTTTGCTCGGATACACCTCAGACCACTGCAACTATACATGCTCAAACAGTGGAATGGGGATTATGCAGATTTGTCTCCTCAAATTCAGTTGGACCAGGAGACCAGAGATTCTCTTCTCTGGTGGTTGTCTCAGGATCACCTGTCTCAGGGAATATGTTTCTGCAGGCCGGAGTGGATCATTGTAACGACCGACGCCAGTCTGTCAGGCTGGGGTGCGGTCTGGGACTCCCTGAAAGCTCAGGGCTTATGGTCTCAGGAAGAAACTCTTCTCCCGATAAACATTCTGGAACTGAGGGCGATATTCAACGCTCTTCAGGCATGGCCTCAACTAGCGGCGGCCAAATTCATCAGATTTCAGTTGGACAACATCACGACTGTAGCTTACGTCAATCATCAGGGGGGAACAAAGAGTTCCCTAGCGATGACGGAAGTAACCAAAATAATCAGGTGGGCGGAGGATCACTCCTGCCATCTCTCAGCAATTCACATACCAGGAGTAGACAACTGGGAGGCGGATTTTCTAAGTCGTCAGACTTTTCTCCCGGGGGAGTGGGAACTCCACCCGGAGGTATTTGCCCAGTTGACTCAGCTATGGGGCACCCCAGAGTTGGATCTGATGGCGTCCCGTCAGAACACCAAACTTCCTCTCTACGGGTCCAGGTCCCGGGATCCCAAGGCGGTATTGATAGATGCTCTAGCAGAGCCTTGGTCCTTCAATCTGGCTTATGTTTTTCCACAGTTTCCTCTCCTCCCGCGTCTGGTTGCCAGAATCAAGCAGGAGAAGGCTTCAGTGATTCTGATAGCGCCTGCGTGGCCACGCAGGACTTAATATGCAGACCTAGTGGACATGTCATCTGTCCCACCACGGACACTGCCAATGAGGCAGGATCTTCTAATACAGGGTCCGTTCAAGCATCCAAATTTAGTTTCTCTACGTCTGCTTGGAGATTGAACGCTTAATTCTATCAAAGCGTGGGTTCTCTGAGTCAGTTATAGATACTCTGATTCAGGCTAGAAAGCCTGTCACCAGGAAAATCTACCATAAGATATGGCGGAAATATCTTTGTTGGTGTGAATCCAAGGGTTACTCATGGAGTAAGGTTAGGATTCCCAGGATATTGTCCTTTCTCCAAGAAGGATTGGAGAAAGGATTGTCAGCTAGTTCCTTAAAAGGACAAATATCTGCTTTGTCTATCCTGTTACACAAGCGTCTGGCAGAGGTACCAGACGTTCAAGCGTTTGCTCAGGCTTTAGTCAGAATCAAGCCTGTCTATAAACCTGTGGCTCCGCCATGGAGTTTGAATCTAGTTCTTTCAGTTCTTCAAGGGGTTCCGTTTGAACCTTTACATTCCATAGACATTAAGTTGTTATCTTGGAAAGTTTTGTTTTTGATAGCTATCTCTTCTGCTCGAAGAGTTTCAGAATTATCTGCCTTACAGTGTGATTCACCTTACCTGGTGTTCCACGCAGATAAGGTAGTTTTGCGTACCAAGCCTGGTTTTCTTCCTAAAGTTGTTTCTAACAAGAATATTAACCAGGAAATAGTTGTTCCTTCTCTGTGTCCTAATCCATCTTCGAAGAAGGAACGTCTATTACACAATCTTTATGTAGTTCGTGCTTTAAAGTTCTATTTACAAGCAACTAAGGATTTCAGACAAACATCTTCCTTGTTTGTTATCTATTCTGGTAGGAGGAGAGGTCAGAAAGCGACTGCTACCTTTCCTTTTGGCTGACAAGCATTATCCGTTTGGCCTATGAGACTGCTGGCCAGCAGCCTCCTGAAAGAATTACTGCTCATTCTACCAGAGCAGTGGCTTCCACATGGGCTTTCTGTTGAACAGATTTGTAAGGCAGCGACTTGGTCTTCACTGCATACTTTTGCCAAATTTTACAAATTCGATACTTTTGCTTCTTCTGAGGCTATTTTTGGGAGAAAGGTTTTGCAAGCAGTGGTGCCTTCCGTTTAAGGTACCTGTCTTGTTCCCTCCCTTCATCCGTGTCCTAAAGCTTTGGTATTGGTATCCCACAAGTAAAGGATGAATCCGTGGACTGGATACACCTTGCAAGAGAAAACAGAATTTATGCTTACCTGATAAATTACTTTCTCTTGCGGTGTATCCAGTCCACGGCCCGCCCTGGCATTTAAGTCAGGTAAAAAATTTTTGTTTAAACTACAGTCACCACTGCATCCTATGGTTTCTCCTTTTTCTTCCTAACCTTTGGTCGAATGACTGGGGGGGTGGAGCTAGAGGGGGAGCTATATGGATAGCTTTGCTGTGTGCTCTCTTTGCCACTTCCTGTAGGGAATGAGAATATCCCACAAGTAAAGGATGAATCCGTGGACTGGATACACCGCAAGAGAAAGTAATTTATCAGGTAAGCATAAATTCTGTTTTTTAACCAAACTGGGTGATAGCATTTGGGCTAAGGTTCTAGATTTTTTGGGACAAATTTGCATTTGTGAACATAGTTACATAGAACATCATCAGTGGCTAAAATTGACAAATGTTTTTTTAAAATATTAACAATCTCTTGGTATTGTTGGCTGAACTCCGTGGTAAAGACAATAGCATCCTCAAAGTTATCATCTCTAGGCTTAATATAGTTACTGTGTTGACTATAAGTTCTAACCATGTTTCTACACCTTTCTAACTTTTGAAAATTATATCCTCTTCTAACCAATCTATTCCTGAGTTCTATAGATTGCTGTTCATAAATACTATTAGACTTATTGTTTCGTCTTAGTCTAAGAAACTGCGATTTAGGTATTGATTCTACCAAGTGCCGTGGGTGCTGGGAAGTGGCATGGAGTATCGTATTTCCTGCCGTCTGTTTTCTAAATGTCTTGGTGACAATAACATTATAATTTAATAACCTCCTTAAAGGGACAGTCTAGGCCAAAATAAACTTTCATGATTCAGATAGAGCATGTAATTTTAAACAATTTTCCAATTTACTTTTATCACCAATTTTGCTTTGTTCTCTTGGTATTCTTAGTTGAAAGCTTAACATAGGAGGTTCATATGCTAATTTCTTAGACCTTGAAGCCCACCTCTTTCAGATTGCATTTTAACAGTTTTTCACCACTAGAGGGTGTTAGTTCACGTATTTCATATAGATAACACTGTGCTCGTGCACGAGAAGTTATCTGGGAGCAGGCACTGATTGGCTAGACTGCAAGTCTGCCAAAAGAACTGAAAAAAGGGGCAGTTTGCAGAGGCTTAGATACAAGATAATCACAGAGGTTAAAAGTATATTATTATAAATTTGTTAGTTATGCAAAACTGGGAAATGGGTAATAAAGGGATTATCTATCTTTTAAAACAATAAAAATTCTGGTGTAGACTGTCCCTTTAATTAAAAAGTCACTGATTTGTTTTGCTGTGGGTAGGGAATGATAGGGTATAAAATTATCTTGCTAAACTGATCGACCACTACCAGAATGGTTATGTAATCTAATGACATGTCAGACCAAATTTTACTCGGTACTGGTAGGGAGAGAAGTAACCCATAGGGTTTGTTTCTAGAATGTTTTGAAGTGGAACAGATTTTACAATCAGCGATGTATGTTTTAACATCATTTGTCATACTTAGCCACCAGAATGTTCTTTTAAGTAAAGATGTTGTTTTGTTTACTCCTAAATGTCCTGCTAAAGGGGAGTCATGCACTGTCTGTAGAATAGAAGATCTACATTTGGGAATGTAAAATAGGTTGTTGTAAGTATATAAATCGTCATTGTTCTTATGTAAAAGATGCTTAGGTAATTCTTTGTCTTTTATCTGATATTGTTTCAAAGATGAAGGTGTTATATGAAGTAACCCTAGGAAACAACTTTTAGGTAACAATGATGAGGGAGCTTCCGGAATAGATGGTTTTAATGGAAACCTAGATAAGGCATCCGCCTTGCCGTTTCTTTTCCCAGGTCTATAGGTAATCACAAAATTAAATTGTGAAAAGAATATTCTCCATATGAACTGACGGGCTGAAAGGGTTTTACAAGACTGCAAATACTGCAAGTTTTTATGATCAGAATAAATCAAAATAGGCTCAAGTGTTCCTTCTAGTAAATGCCTCCAATGAACAAAGGAGGATTTAATAGACAGGAGTTCCTTCTCTCCCACTGAATAATTTAATTCTGCAGAAGTTAAAACTCTTGAATAGTATGCCACTGGATAAAGAGTGTCAGTAGAGGTTTTATTTTGTGACAGAACTGCGCCTATGGTGTATTCTGAAGCATCAACCTCCAATATAAATTGCAAAGATGGGTCTGGGTATTGTAGTATCGGAGCTGAGGTAAAACTTGTCTTTAGGTAATCAAATGCTTGTTGTGCGTCTTTATCCCACTTAAAAGTGTGTTGTGTCTTAGTGAGATTAGTTAAGGGTTTAGAGATCGCTGCAAAATTTTTGATGAATTTGCGATAGAAATGTGCAAATCCAAGAAAACGTTGCATCTGTTTTCTGCTTTTGGGTTGAGGCCTATTTTGTATGGCTTGGGTCTTAGTTTGATCCATTTCTATACCAGATGGTGAAATATGATATCCCAGAAAAGTAATATCTGTGGAGTTAAATATGCATTTTTCTAATTTGGCAAATAAATGATGTGCTCGTAGACGGGATAAAACTGTTCGGACATGTTTGATGTGTTCCTCTCTAGATTTAGAGAATATTAAAATATCATCTAAATAAATTACGATATATATATTAAGGATGTCTCTGAATATATTGTTTATAAAATTTTGAAATGTAGCTGGAGCGTTGCATAAACCAAATGCATGACCTGATATTCAAACAAGCCATACCTGGTTCTAAATGCGGTCAGCCATTCATCTCCAGATCTGATACGAATCAAGTCTAAGGTCTAGCTTAGTGTAGATGGTTGCTCCATGTAACCTTTCTATAAGTTTGGGTATCAGAGGTAGTGGGTAGCGATTTTTTTTTAGTCCATTTATTTAATTGTAGATAATCTATTATCGGACGTAAGGAATTATCCTTATTACAGACAAAAAATATCCCTGCCCCTGCTGGAGAGGTAGAAGGTCTTTTAAAACCCTTCTTTAAGTTTTATTCAATATACTCTTTTAGATTACATAATTCAGGTTTTGCAAGATGGTATATTAAACCAAAAGGTACAGTACTACCAGGTATTAAATCAATTGGACAATCATAATGTCTATGTGGAGGTAAGACTTGTGACTCCTTGGGATCAAACACATCACTAAAATCTGAGTATACCAGTGACGTGCAGTGACGTCAGAGGTTGGTGAGGCAGTGGCTAGGATACGCCTTCATTCTTTAGATATCCTTTGTTGAAGAAATAGCAATGCACATGGGTGAGCCAATCACATGAGGTATCTATGTGCAGCCACCAATCAGCAGCTACTGAGCATATTTAGATATGATTTTCAACAAAGGACATCAAAAGAATGAAGAAAATTAGATATTAGATGTAAATTGGAAAGTTATTTAAATTTGCATATGGGTTTCATATGGGTTTCATGTCCCTTTAAATGGTGTCTTGGAAAACTGGTCAACTTAGTAAACATCTGATTTTAGTCTAAAAGGATTGTAACAGAAATTCTTGCCAGATAACACAATGCTTGCTCTGATTATGAGATCTAGAAATCCATGCCCATTAAAATATGTTTAAAACATACTTTTTACTTTAATGCTGCAAATTATGCTTATAGATTCTTTCATTACATAAGGGATGAGAGTCAGAGGGGGAGGAAGAGAGACAGAGAGAGAAAGAGACCATGGGAGATAACAACACATAAGGAGAGAGATGGATAGAGAGAGACACACACACACACACACACACAAGGGGGGGGGGGACCACTGCATTTTAAAGTAATAAAACAGCAGAGCTACAGAGAGTTCAGAAAATTAGTCTATAATTTAGTGTGAAGTACAGAGGCAAGCTGCTAAGTTAGTGGGTGTAAAGTTTGAGTAAACAAAATACAAAAACGACCCTGCTATAAAAGAGTAAACAAACACTAAACCACATTCATTAAATTATCATTTTCACTAACAGAATCCTTTTCAGTAAAATCTTACTTTAATAAGATGGGGCTGAAACAGTGCTCTCTCTGCCTCTTTTCCTGCTCTGTAAGGATTCAGGAAGTGACAGTGGCACATTCCACTGCACTTAGAGGGGAAGAACAGAACTCTCTTTTTCACTTTAGCAAAGCTAGCAGGTTCACAGGACAGCAACAAAATATATGAAAGTTGTTTTTTTCCGTTTTTGTTTTGTTTTATATGATTTAACATCCAGCCCCAACCCTATGTTCCACTTACTAATGCCTCTCGCTGGATTGGTTCAGCCCAAATAGGACTGCCTCAAA
Source organism: Bombina bombina (assembly GCF_027579735.1). Taxonomy (NCBI): domain Eukaryota; kingdom Metazoa; phylum Chordata; class Amphibia; order Anura; family Bombinatoridae; genus Bombina; species Bombina bombina. Next base: position 72,680,320 of record NC_069500.1, on the reverse strand, counting down.
TAAAGCACTTATGGGCCATGCAATGATCTTAACCACTGTCATCCAGTAGATGGCGCAGCATGTTGTGTAATGGTGGGCAGACCTGCTTGTGCCTCTCCATTGCACAACATCTAGCTGTGAAAAAAAATGCTGGGGAAAAAAAATTACAATTTTCTTTTTAAAGCCAATAAAAAAATATATATTTTTGCCCATATGAAAGGTGAAGCACTGCCTCACCTGCCTCTAGTGACTGCACATCACTGGAGTATACCTCTGGTAGTATAGGTTCAGTTACATGTAGAATGTTGTGAATGTGGTGGCAAGTATTTTTACAGTATTCTGAGTCAAGCTGTAGCGATACATTTTTCCAATCTATGTCAGGTTTATGTTTAAGTAACCAGTTCATACCTATTACGACTAGAAATAATGGGGAAGGAATAATATCAAAGGACATATATTCAATGTGTGATTGAAGTGTACTTACAAGTAATGGTATGGTTTCTTGTGACAGGTCCAGTACTAATAGGGTTACCGTCAATAACTCGAATGGACATTGAATTTTCTTTTTCTGTGAAAGGAATTTTATTAGTGACAACAAGGTTTAAATCAATGTAACATCCAGTAGCTCCAGTATCAACGATTGTGTAAACTTTCAGTTGTCTTTGGTCCCACTGTAGAGATAAAGGAAGACATATGAATGTGCTATCTGAATAGGAAGTACATAAGGTGGTGTTAAAGTGTAATGTCTTACCTAACTTCTGTTTTTGAAGTATAGGACAGTCTTTTAATATGTGGTCCTTTGATCCGCAATACATAAAGAGTCTATGGAGTCTCCTCCTATTTTTCTCCTCTTGGGAGAGGGGTCCACGTAGAATACCTAACTCCATGGTGATTTCAACAGTTGATGGAGATGTATACACTGGGTTACTAATATTTTTTTTATGGTAGTATCTGACAAATAGTTTTCTTGTCTTCTTTCTCTATATCGCCTATCTAATTTGATAGACAAATCATATAAGGCTTCTAATGATTCAGGGGTATCTAGCCTGGCCAGCTCATCTTTTAAATTTTCGTTAAACCCTAAGTGATATTGATTACGCAAGGAGACATTATTCCATTGAGAATCTCTTGCACATCTTTTAAATTCCGCTATATAGTCCTCGACTGTTCTTTTTGCTTGTTTTAGATGTCTTAAAGTGTTTTCTGCTGTAACCTGTCTATAAGGATCCTCATATAATGATGATAAGGCATCTAAGAACGCCTGAGTCTTGGTATTGGGTCTTGAGTTTCGAAATAAACATCTGCCCATGCCCGAGGTTCACCCCTGAAGTATGAGATTATTGTTAAAACCTTTTGTTTTTCATTGGAGTAAGTTTTAGGCCATAAGGAAAAAAGTAGCAGAGAGGCATTTTTAAAATCTCTGTATTTAGTTCTATCACCAGAAAATATTTCAGGATACAATACCTGGGGTTCTATGGCTGTAACAGGTGTAGTTAATGTATTTGCAATTTCCTCCGTTAGAAAAGAACGCAAATTCTGAAGTTCAAGTTGAGTTTCTCTGAGACCCTGACATAATGTATCTACTCTTTGTGTGAGTGTTACAACTGCTTGAGCTAGTTCAGCTGGGTCCACTTGCATGATGACTTGATAATATGTCAGGTATGAGTGACTGATACCTATAGAAATAGAGTGTAGACTGCTCAGCTGCTGAACTGTGGCCTTATGGTACCAGAGTATAGTTATCCAAATGTTACAGATACCTTAACCCTGTGATTTATAATTGAATCACAGGTTTGTTGATCTCTGTGTTATTCTATTAAACAGATAACTTAGTGTGTTATGAGCAAAACTGAATTCATAAACACTTAGTTAAATTTGATGTTTAAAATTAAAATAATAAACATGGCACCAAACAAGTTGTTAGAATATAAATAGCATAGTTACTAGATATGAACAAAGTTTCAGTTAAGATCACAATTGATATTACATTTAGTTAATCGTTACCTGCAGGTAGATTTTGCTAGACTGTTGACTGATCAGAATATTGAGAGTGATATCCTTACGGATCAAGTTGGTAGGAAATCCGTTAGCAAGCAGCGTGGAACAGCTTTAGCATTCTGTGAGAGCTGAGAGGGAGAGCAGGTCCGTAGCTGATGACGTCACATCAGTACTGCACTGAAACAAACTGACAAGCAAATCTGCAGGAAAACGAGCTAACGGAGACACAAGCTGATAGACTGAGGAGAAGGATTCCTTGAATTAACAAGTAATATATTGGGAAGAGGAGTGAACGGTTAGAATAAATACAACATGCGAAAAGCAATAGAATTGGCAAGTAAGTTGCTATAGATTCTGGGAACAAATTATCAAGCAATGATATTAAGGTAGTGAGTAGTATATATAGGCTAACAACTGAATCCGCCCACAAGGGGGTGGTCTTATGACAATCTACTTGTAACTACAATTAAAAATGAACATGACTTTCATTCATCAAATTTTTCATTCATCAAATTTTTTATTCGATCAATATAAAAGACTTATTTTTGGTAATCACACTGTATTTCTACTTCTCCTCCTCCTGGCACCAATGTGCTTTTTTTTTTTTTCTTGTGACGTTTCTTCCAACTTCCAATTGATTTTTCCTGCGGCCAGCTCAGAAGATCTAACAAGGCAGACAGGGGTTTTCCAGATGTGCTTTCCAAGCTCTTCTTATGAAGCACAAAGAAATGGGCAATGCTGAGGATTGTAGACGCAGTGGTCAGCCAAGTAAACAGTGCAGGAGATGAATGACACATCATGCTTACTTCCCTTCACAATTGTAAGATATCCAGCAGTGCCATCAGCTCAAAATTGTCACAAACCAGTGGGACCCTGGTACAGTCATCTACTGTCCAATGAAGTCTGGTCAGAAGTGGTCTTCATGAAAAAGTTTATTATAAATGAAACAAGATTAGTGGGAATAATTATCTATAATACCCCATAAGCATAATTAATTTCCAATGTAATCGAGAGAAAAACTCAAAGTAATTGAGAGAAATCGAGTGTAATCGAGTGACGTCCTCTAGCCTACCACTCGACTTTAAAAACCGGCAAGATCAACGTTTGAGAGATATTGATAAAATCTTTGCATCTTTCTGTGACAATGATTCTGTATCAGCGTCAGAAATAGATCATTGGGAATAAGGCCTAAATCACTTGGTTACCTCATAAAGAAACATTCAAGGTCGTTTTGGAACAAAAGTTCCTACGACAAATATCTAGCTAAACATATCATACCCAGAGGTCTACGAGTAAGATTGTTCCCTACCTTTGCCTTCCATATAAATTCCTATAAAGACAGATGGGAACAGGCATTAATTAACTGTTCAGAGATTCTGGTGGCGATACTATCAGATTATGAAACGGAAGTCATGACAGAACTTGACAAAGAGATAGCGGAATAAATTAAAAAAATTTGAGAGCCTAGATAAATTTAAACAAGCGTGTAAAGAACTGAGAGATGAATTAGATAACAGAGAGAAAGAAACGTGATCTTAAGGATTTTGAGAAAGGCAGAATTTTTACATGGGATGATAAACAGCCCAGACGCAGACCAGTGAATAGCCTTCCCCCATCTAAAACTATGTCACAGTCTGATTGTGAGTTATCAGCTGTGGAAGACAGTGACTGATAATAATAGCAACAAACCAAGGTAGTAGTTTTTTAGGCAGGGACCCAGATCAACTCGACAAAGATACCAGAGACCAACATGAAGGGGCAAAGGGGGGAGACCGGACTCTGCGAGAAAGGTCCAGGTGGGGATACAGGACGGACAATCGATACAGGAGGAGGGAGGATTGGGGCAAACGACCCAAGTGGTAAAAGAGAATAACATTAAATTACAAGTAATTAATCTTTCTAAGAGAACCCTAACCCCCAATACTTACATATTTTATCGAAAGGTTTGTCTTTTTCCCCTACACCTTATTTGGACAAACTTGAGCTGATTAAAGATCTACACCTATTCTGTAGAAAATTAGCCCTTAAGAAGATTTACAGCACACATGGGGATAGTGCTACTGATGAATTAAAAACTCTTGATACCTTAATAGAACTTTGGAATGAAAGTGAGGAATGTAGCTTGCCTAAGCCTGAAATCTTTCTTGACAAGAAACTCAAACCAAAATCCAAATTCATCCCCCCACTGAACAAAATCCCTCAAATTGAAGTATTTCTTAAAATGGTAATGGAGGATTTTATAACAAGGAAACCAAAACTTCCAAAGCAAAGATGAAATTAAGGCTTAAATTAAATTAATTCATGGGATGATATTCTAGTCAAACCTTCAGACATTGTCATTTGGGGAAAAGAGCATTATATTATGGAAGCAAAAAGACAACTTATGGATAATAAATGTTATAAACACTTATTCTCAAATCCCACTGCCCAATTTCTGACTGAATATAACGTCATGATCGATAATGCCAAATTGGAAGATCTAATCAGCCAAAAAGAATGGCTTTTTTTACAAGTAAAAAATCCAAAAGTGTCCACATTATATCTCTTACCTAAAGTTCACAAGAATAAAAATAAACCTCCTGGGAGACCAATTGTCTCGAGTATTGGCAGTTTATGTGAACAGGCGAGTAGATTTTAGGACTTATATTTACGCAATATAGTTTGGTCCCTTCCATCATTTATTAGAGATACTATGGATATCTTCAGCAAGATCAATGAGTTATCAGTAGAAACTGACGCAATGCTGATTACATGTGATGTAGAATCCATTTATACGTCAATCAGCAGTACACTATTTTCTCAACATGGAGTCTACTGAAAAACAGAAACGCAATGAGTTTATATTAACCTTACTCAACTTTGTTCTGAAACACAATTATTTTGTGTTCAATTACAATTTCTATCTACAGATTCAGGGCACCGCAATGAGCTCGTCATGCGCTCCCACATATGCCAATATTTATTTAGGGTGGTGGGAGAGGGAAATTGTCTTTGATGAAGACCTGTTCCGTTATACTAAACATATAAGTCTTTGGTGTAGATACATAGACGATCTGTTTATAATTTGGACAGGTAAAGTTTTAAATAACAATGATTTAGTCTTTATTTTTATATTGGAACACAGTTGCAGCAGAACAGCACTTCCTTACAATCACGACCCTCAGGAATACCTGGATTTGGGAACAGGATCCTGAAAGGTCAGTGGTGGCATGGAGGCCTTTAATAATAAAAGGACAAAGACAGAGACGAAATCAAAACAATCCGAAGTCAGGGCAGGCAGCAGGCAAATGAGGTAACAAAGGCAATCCGAAGTCAGGTACCAGGAAATCTGTATAACAAAATCAGAGTTAACACAGACGAAATACAAGGGAACTCCAGAACCAGGAAGCAAGTAAAATAACCAAGCACTGATGGGGGCGTGCTGAGAATTTATAGGGAAACTAAGTCACGCGACCGGTCACCCCCAGTAGGTGGAGCAAGCAGAGTCAATAAGAAGAGGTCAGGGACTCAGTGCCATCTTGGTTTTTCTCAGAGTCCCTAGCCTGCTCTCCTCCATCAGAACCAGACCCCTTTTCCCCTCCTATGCTCAAACGCTGAGTTTGCGTGGCAGCCGCCATTTTACCGCCACGGCACACTCGCAGCAAAACTCGGCGGCTAGGAGAGGGGAAAAGAGTTGTAGGCTGGCGATAGGAGGCCCGGGAGGCAGAGACCGTCACCGCACCACCTCTAGGATGACACTGGAAGCCAGGAGCGGGTAAGTGGCCAGCCGTTCCGTGACAGATTTGAATTTAAAACTCACATACAGTTTGAGCAAAGAAAAAGTTGAATTTCTGGATGTGATAATCCACAAAGATGAGTGCAACAAATTGAAGACTGATCGTTACAGGAAAGACACAGCAACCAATTCAATATTACAGTTTGACAGTTGCCATACCTGGCAATCAAATAAAAACAATCCTGACAGGAGAATCCCTCAGAATAAGGAGGAATTGCATTGATGACGCCGTCTTTTATGAAAGATCGATATAACTCAAACCACGTCTTAAGGAAAGAGGCTATACACAACAAATAATTCGGAAGGCTTTTCAACGAGCAAAGAGAACTCCTAGGGATCAATTATTGATTCCCAAAAAGAGAACCATTACCACTAACGATAAATTAAGATTTGTTACTACATTTAATGCAGACCATCAAATTATAAGTAATATACTAAATCACACTGTCACACTGGAAATCGGATAAAGACATATCCCAATTCGTGGGTGATAAAATCAGTACTAGTTGGAGGAGAGCTCCCACGATTGGGAACAAACTAGTCAGGAGTCACTTTATCAAGAAGAAATCAAGTAATAAAAATATTTGTGGGACATATACGTGTGGCTCTTGTAGTTTCTGCAGATAGATCCACAATGAGAGAGAATACGTTACACTCACAGGTGGAACCAAAAGAATTTTTGGCTTTGCAAACTGCAAGACCAGAAATGTTGTGTATTGTCTCCTATGTATATGTGGGAAAAGATACATAGGGATCACTACACGTAAAATCAGAATAAGATTGGGAGAGCACATAAACAGTATCAAAGTGTGAAAATGACAAGAAAAAGGACAAAAATTTAACTACTGTTGCCCGACACTACCTCAAAAAACATGGAACCAAATCAAACTTAAAAGTCTCAGTCCTTCAGGTAAAATTAAACCAGGTGGAAATGTTGAGGCTATGCTATTGCAAGCAGAATGTAGATGGATATTCTGGCTAAATACTCTCACACCTGAAGGCTTGAATGAACAAGATGGATATGGTTATTTTTTATTATATAATATACAAACATTGCTAAATATAATTATGCCATATAAGTGTATTTTCCATCAATAGTTATTACATCGACATAGCATATACTATAGGTTTGATAAATATAATTATGCCATATAGGTTTAAATTGTTCTTGTATTTTATTGATAATTCAGTGATGGGTCTTTACTCTTACTTCTTAATACACATACATTATTTATGGTGCCACTTGGTTGGTGGTCTTTTCCACTATTACCATGCATGTGTTTCTTTATTGTATCTTTTTCCAATCAGGTTACTAAGATGACCACTGTGATGAGAGCAGGATGTGATGTCACTAGTTTGGGGGCGGGGCTTAGGTCCGGTAGTCTGTGTCGCAGTTAGTTAGTACAATCAACCTGAATAGATGTATGTTTCCATGCTCTGTAATAAAATAGAGTTGTACCATCATTGCTGTGTCCTGCATGTGTCCTGCATCTCATGACATGGTGTCAGAAGTTCTGGCCTGCGCTTCTGTTCCTAATCGATGACGATGTCAAAGTTTACCCCACCTGAGCCTTTTGACTTCTCTCAGCCTGCAACTTGGCCCACATGGCGTCAGCGGTTTCAGTGCTTCAGGATTGCTTCCAAGCTGGACAAGGAGAGTTGTGAAGTACAAGTTAATTCTCTTTTATAATCTATGGGGAAAGATGTGGAGCCTGTGTTCAATGCTTTTACTTTCCAAGAAGGGGAAGAATTTAACTTTGATATAGTTATGGATAAACTCAGTGCGCACTTTGTGCCCAAAAGAAATGTGATTCATGAGAGAGCTTGTTTTCACAAACGTAATCAGCGTGTGGGAGAAACTGTGGAGTAATTTGTGTGCAGCCTGTATGAACTAGCTGAATTCTGTGAGTTTGGTGTTGCTAAAGAAGAGCAAATCAGAGACAGAATAGTTATTGGAATTGCAGATTCTGAAGTCTCACTGAAGCTGCAGTTAGAGCCTGATTTAACATTAGATGGGGTTATTAGGATGGCCCGCCAGAGTGAACTGGTGAAAAAGCAAAGTGCTGATCTGAGGTCAGAGTATTGTGGATGAAGTGCAACAATCCAGGAAAACTACTAGTGAAAGGCACAGTGTGAGCGGTAGATCTAAAATAATGGATAGACCTAGAAGTGGATGGGCGCAGCATGCCCGATGCACACGGTGCTACCGTGCCCATGATCAGAGTGTTATATGCCCGGCCAGAGATAAAAGATGCAGAAAATGTAACAGAATGGGCCATTTTGAAGTGGTGTGTAAAACTGAATACATTAAGGAGATACAGGTGGACAGTGACCAAGAGGGTCAGGAAGTGTCTTTTGTGGGGTCTGTTGTGGAACAGCCAAGCTCAGAGGAAGATTGGAAGGTTACTTTTACTGTAATGGGAGACAAAGTTGATTTTAAGATTGACACAGGAGCAGATATCACTGTAATGTCTTTTGCTGCATTTATGAAACTGCCTCGACAGCCCCAGCTGGCGAGGGTTACAACAAATGTCCATAGTCCCGGTGGCCGCATTGATTGTGCGGGGAAATTTCTTGCCAGCTGTGAGTACAAGCAAAGAAAATTCACCATGTGGGTGCATGTGATTCGAGGCCAGTGTGTTAGCAATTTATTGAGCAGAAAAGCAGCCTGTGATTTGGGCCTCGTGGCCAGAGTAAATGAGATCTCCGAAGATATGTTTGGCGAATTGGGCCTACTGAATTTCAAGCCAGTTCGTATAGCATTTAAAAGTGACGCAGGACCATAAAGTATTTCTACTCCCCGTAGAATTCCGTTCCCGCTCATGCCTCAAGTGGAGAAGGAGCTTATGCGCATGAAGTCTATGGGGGTTATTGAAGAGGTTGTTGAAGCAACTGACTGGTGTGCCCCCATTGTTCCGGTTGCAAAGAAAAATGGAAAGGTGCGCATCTGTGTGGACCTGAAAAGGTTAAATGAGGCGGTGAAGAGAGAGAGATTCGTGCTGCCGACATTAGAAGACATAGCTCCAAAGTTGGCTGGGGCGAAGTTCTTTTCTACATTAGACGCTTCTAGCGGCTTTTGGCAGATCCCCTGGATCCAAAGTGCCGCAAACTGACTACCTTTATCACACCGGTAGGTCGGTTTTGCTTCTGCAGACTCCCCTTCGGGATATCCTCTGCCCCAGAAATTTTTCAAAGGGAAATGAGTTCTCTCCTAAGTGACCACGTGGGCACGGCAGTTGTCATGGACGACATTCTGGTGTATGGGTCTACAGCGGAGGACCATGATCAGCGTTTAAGTTGTGTGCTGCAGGCTATCAAAGAGTCTGGGCTGAAGTTAAATAAAGAGAAATGCCATTTTAGGAAAACTGAATTATGTTACTTTGGGCATATCATCAATGGGGATGGCATCAAACCAGACCCCGAGAAAATTTGTGCTATTGAACAGATGAAAAGTCCTTCTGATGTACATAAGCTGAGACAGATATTGGGCCTTGTAAATTATGTAGGCAAGTTTCTTCCAGATTTATCAACAGTTCTACACCCTATCACAGAGTTGCTAAAGAAAGACGTTGCCTGGGTCTGGGGACCTTCACAAGAAAAATCTTTTATGCAGGCCAAGTCCCTGCTGGGGTCTGCCCCAGTGCTGGGGTTCTACGACCCTTCCAAAAAGACTGTGGTTAGTGCTGATGCAAGCAGTTATGGGTTGGGGGCTGCTCTCCTGCAGTTAAATGAAAATAAACTACAGCCCATCGCCTACTGTTCCTGCACACTGACGGCTGCGGAGTCAAAATACGCTCAAATTGAGAAAGAGTGCCTGGCTGCAGTTTGGGCCTGTGAGCGCTTTCAGCGTTATCTAGTGGGTTTGGAGAAATTTAGTCTGGAGACTGACCACAAACCGCTAGTCCCTCTAATCAACTCTTATGATATCGACAAAACACCCTTAAGATGCCAGAGACTTTTAATGAGACTGATCAGGTTCAATGTTCAGGCAGTGCATGTGCAGGGGAAACAACTGGTTGTGGCGGATACACTATCCAGGCTCCCGCTGGCTGCTGCTGAAGAATCCTCCACTGAATCTCATGTGAAAGTGTATGTTGATTCAGTTCTGGCCTCTAAGTCCATTTCTTCAAGGAAACTGGAGGAGATAAAGAAAGAGACATATTTGGACACAGATCTGCAAGAGGTTATAAAGTACATAAAAGAAGGCTGGCCCAAGAGCCAGGCAGCCTGGATGTCTTTAAGTTCTTACCAGCCAGAGAGGTCGCAGCTCACGGAGCTGGAGGGGTTGGTGCTGTTCCAAGACTGCATTGTAATTCCTGTCAGCATGAGGAAGGAGATGTTAAACAGGATTCACGATGGCCACTTAGGCATTACAAAGTGCAGAGAGAGGGCAGCTACAGCTGTGTGGTGGCCTGGGATCAGCTCCGACATTGCAAATCACGTGTCTAAATGTGCCTTTTGCCGGGAAAGCCGGCCTACTCAGAGAAGGGAGCCCTTGATTTCTACTCCGCTACCTGCGGGGCCGTGGCAGAAAATAGCTGCTGATTTGTGTGAACTGCACGGGAAAAAGTTCCTTGTTGTGATCGACTACTATTCCAGGTATTTGGAAATTGCACCTCTGAATGATATCACAAGTCAAGCCGTTATCATTCGTCTGAAGAGCTTGTTCGCCCGGTGGGGCATTCCAATGGAGCTGGTGAGTGATAATGGTATGCAGTTCGCTTCTACAGAGTTCAGTGCTTTCAGCAGGGAATATGACTTTGTACATTCCACGTCAAGTCCACATTATCCGCAGGCCAACGGAATGGCTGAAAGGGCAATTCAAACAACAAAATTCATTCTAAAGCAATCTAAGCCGTACCTAGCCCTCTTGTCATACAGGGCGATGCCCATTCAAGCCACCGGGTTTAGCCCAGCACAGCTGATGCTGGGACGCCAGATTCGCACCACTTTACCCTCAGTGGGTGTCTTCAAGCCGCCTGGCCCTGTTCCTCGGGACGAAGTCCTTAGTTTGGATGAAGAGGCCAAAAAGGGTTATCATTTCTTCTACGACAGGAGATATTCTGTCAGGCCCTTACAGGAACTGAATGCGGGGCAAAGTGTCAGAATTAAACTGGATGATGAGAAGAAATGGAAGACGCCTGCTACGGTAATTGGACGCTCTCCAGAACCAAGGTCTTATACAGTCCTTACTGATGGAGGGACGTTACACGCCGTAACCGAAGACATCTTAAGCCTGTACCTGAGAGTCTGGAACTGGATGCCTAAGTACCACCGCTGGTGGGATCCCCTGTTCTAAGAGAGGTGCCTTCCCCTCAGCAAGATCACAGTGGGGATATATATTTGCCTCCAGCGGACTCTTATTCACCATCTTCTGTATCAGAGGACAGTTCATGCAAAGTTACATCAAGCGGAAGAGTGGTGCAACTTCCGGCCCGATATAGGGACTGACTTTAGCTAGAACAGTGACCAGAAGTATGGGCAGAATAATCCCATGGTCACTGTGGACTAGGGTAGTCTACCCCGATGTCCAAGTCAGGATGTAATTTATGTGTTTATATTTTCTGAACCTATTTGTTTATATATTGTTCTAAAAAATTTTTTGTTGTATACTCTGTTCGTATACCTTGTTATTTGTTATATTCAAATGTATGCTTCACCTTTGAAAAAGGGGAAGATGTGATGAGAGCAGGATGTGATGTCACTAGTTTGGGGGCGGGGCTTAGGTCCGGTAGCCTGTGTTACAGTTAGTTAGTACAATCAACCTGAATAGATGTATGTTTCCATGCTCTGTAATAAAATAGAGTTGTACCATCATTGCTGTGTCCTGCATCTCATGACAACCACTAATATAGGGACATAGATGTGATCCACTCTATATCCTTCAGATGGATTCCTAATTTTCAAACATACAGGGCCATTATATTATATTACATATTGCTCCATGCTGTGTATTTATATCCTGACTCAATACTATACACCATTTTGAGTCCGTTTGTGTAGTTTTCCCTCCTTCCAATATGTGGTTATAAACATATCCTGTAACTGAGGGACCATTAGATATACCTATCTATATATTATTATTTTGGAACAAAAGCTGAATATAATGTATGGTGCCTTCATCTCTTTTTTCTCTTATTGTGAATAAGATTTATTACAGACTTTTAACTGATCTGTCTAGTATTTAACATACATAACAGAGTAATGCATGCCCTTTTGAACCACCAGCATTTACATGTCTCCTGCTACTTTTTATCAGTATGACTTAATAAATGAAAACTTTTTTTTCGCTAATAACTGTCTGTGGAATTAGTGACAACAATCATGCCTACTGACAGACATGTTCTTATATTATTACTTCGATATTCTGGATTTTTGGTTCCTTTCTTGTGAAATATCATTTCATCATTGGATAAATACTGACGTAATAATGAACGTTACAGCCTTAATCTGCAGGTATAATTAGACCAATACTGCATGAAAAGTACAGTATATGTGCTTATAACCAGGAGTTATTAATATGCTTAACTACAATTACATCATTATGGCTCATTAAGTTTGCATAATAAAGAACATTAGTTATGCCTATTTACATATATATTTCCTCACATAACTACATCGACATTCTAGGGTATATTTGACATGACCCTGTGATGACTTTGTGATAGATCATTTCATCAATGTTTAAATCCTGAGATAATATCAAGTGTTGCAGCCTGAATCTGCAGGTATTATCATAATAATACTATTTGTGAAATGTATGTGTGCTCATAATCAGGAGCTTCTAATGTGCTGCTTAAATGCAATTACTTTGTTATCAATAACGCTGTCCATTTAAATAGTCGCTTTCTTCACTCTCCAGATCTCGCATAATCAAAATGTCTTTCATTTGAGATCTAATCGCTAATGAACATGTACCTATGGAAATTTTGTTTTCTTTGTATCTACCGCTTTTCATAGAATTCTGATGCCGATTATGGGTTTTACTGTAATCATGTAAACAATATCTCTTATACTGATCGAGATGTTGATTTTTGGAAATTGGCTCAATAAATTTGTGAACTTTTGACAATACAGTGGTGTGACTATTTTTCACTGTTATCTTATACTGATCGAGATACAGATCCTCCCACTATACTATTTTATTGGTCACGGCTTAGCCACGTGATAGGCGCATATCCAATCATAGGAGGACGATAGTGATAGGTCCGTATCAGGGGTGTGTCATTTTACTCACCCCTGATTGGCTAATGAATAGCTTTTAGGCAGGAGGGCTTCCCCAAGTCGAGTTAGCCTTTGAGAAAGCCGAGTAACGGCGAAATGCGCATCAGGCGCTCTTTGAGTTATCCCATTATTTTGCTCCTGATAACAGACTATTTAGCTTAATAATACATAGCTTATTTGATTTGTCCTTGGCTACATGGTTCTTATACTCAGACCAGTACTTACTGCTCCAAGACTGCACTTAGATAGAGTACTTGTTGTGAGGTCAATCCTCTTTTTTCAGATAATCATTTTCTATGCAGTATGTGAGCCCTGTTTGTTTGTACTGAGCTGAGTGGAGACCATTGCTCAATCTGTGTTATAATTTAGTATTTCCTTGGGATACTGGTACTCAATAACCCTATTTTTTATCTTAATCTAAGTTTTAATACACCTACACTGTTAGTGCTTATTTTAACTAGCTCTATATTAAATGTTAAGTTTTAATTTATTCTGTTTCCCCTCCTGGTGGGTTTCTCCTGCCTCATACTTGCATATAAATTATACACTTCCCTTGAGTGCTCTTAAACAGTCCACTTGTTTTCTTCTCTTTATATTAATTGCAGCCAAAAATCCCTACCTCCAGCATAGACACAAGGCCAATTGACTCAACTATGCACAGAAACACAAGAACTGGGGTGCAGAAAAATGGCAGTAGGTGCTCTGGACTGACGAGTCAAAATTGAAATATTTGGCTGTAGAAGGCAGTTTGTTCACTGAAGGGGGTGCATGCAGTCAAAAGTGAAGCATGGTGAAGGTTCCTTGCAAGATTGGGGCTGCATTTCTGCAAATAGAGTTAGGTTTAAGCCACAATTATTGGTCTCTTCAATGGTGAGAAGTACTTATCTACTATACAATACGATCGGGGAGGCATCTGATTAACCCCAAATTTATTCTGCAGCATGACAACGACCCCAAACCAACAGCCAATGTCATTAAGAACTGTCTTCAATGTAAAGAAGAACATGGAGTCCTGGAAGTGATGCCCCCCACAGAGCCCTGATCTCAACATCTTTGAATCTGTCTGGGATTACATAAAGAGACAGAAGCAACTCGGGTTGCCTAAATCCACAAAAGAACTGTGGTTAGTTCTCCAAGATTTTTGGAACAACCTACCTGTCACGTTCCTTAGAAAACTGTCTGCAAATGTACCTAGAAGAACTGATGCTGTTTTGAAAGCAAAGGGTGGTTGCACAAAATATTAATTTGATTTAATGTTTCTTCTGTTCATTCACTTTGCATTTTGTTAACTGATAAAAATAAACGATTAATATTTTTATTTTTAAAAGCATTACTGCCTAAAACTTTTGCACAGTACTGTGTATGTATATATGTATATATATATATATATATATATATATATAAACTGTATATTTATTAATATATACTACTTTTTTTTTTATTAAAACACGCAGATTTTAAAATACCCTATTTTAAATACAATGAAAAACATAACATTTCATGTTCCTTTTATATTTTTTTGCAATACTAGCTTCCTTTATAAGGACGCCTCTGATAAATGCTTTATGAGCAGCCCAAACTGATAAAGGTTTGTCTGTAGAATTAATATTGATGGCCATGAAAGAATTAATTTGTTCTATAACTTTTTGGGAGATCAAGCCATCCTTTATAAGTAATGGGTCATATGTTCATGATCTATTTCTATTGGGGTTAACCAGCTCTCTAAGGGTCATTTTTACTAATAAGTGATCAGACCATGTGCATATATGTATGTAGATAGACTGTAAGAGGGGCCTCAAAATCTGTCTTATTAGTATATAGTAAATCCTGGAAAATGAATTATGTACAGGTACAGGTGTAGTCCCATTCTTGTCTGTTGAGTGTTCTCCAACTATCTATCAAATTATGGTCAAGTAGGAAGTCACTAAGGATATTATTATGCCTTATCTCCTTTTACTACTCCAGATCTATCAATCATGCTATCTAGTACAAGATTAATTCCCCCCCCCCCATAATAGATCTGTTTTGCTTCCAGAGAGATAATTAGATATCTGCGACGTGGATCCTTGACTACCTTCTCCTCTTGGAAGTTGAGGGAGGTACGTATTAAGATTGAAACCCCACAATGCTTTTTTTTTTATCAGTTGCGTAAAATTGTTGTGAAAACTTTCTACCCCATGATTTTGGTGAAGTGAGTTTCTTGTAAAAATATGATGTGTGCTTTAAGTGATTTGTATTTAGTAAGGGCTGATAGGTCATCTACTTTGGTTTCTAGTTTGGCCACCTATTTCTAGGGTAAGGACAGATTTAAATTCTTCCTGAAACATTTAATTTGTTTAAGTAGTCCTGCATTAGGTGTACATTCAGTGTCATTAGACATAGAATCTTGTGAGTTTTCCTCTGAAGGATCAGGTAGTTCTGTAGGTTCCAATAACATAGCTTTCTTTTTAAGCTGTGATTTAGTAAGATAGTCTTTTACCATTTAGTTGCAGCTTTTTCTGGCAGGTAAGGGAGTCTCCATTCTCCACCTCAGTGGGTGTTATATAGTAGATTCCTAATCTACCGTGAGGGCAGAATTGACGTTAGCTTAAAATGGAGGGAGTTGCCTCTTGATGTCTAGCAAAAGGGCAACCAAAAAAAAAACCTATGAGTGTAAGAGAGGGTTATAGCTTGTTAATGGTCATGAAAAAAGGTACTCCAGCCTTGGCAGATATTATAAACTGACCTTTATTGTACCATGGTCCACAAAAAAAACAAAATTTCAGACCCACATAAAGGTCGGTAGTCATGTCTACCTGAGTATACAGAGACTACCTTTATACATGTATACAGGTGCAAATCAATCACCCATTAATTATACTACTGCGCCATCTAGTGTGAATAATTTTTATATCACTTGCATATCACTCCCCTCACTGCCATATCCAGTCATTTGACCGAAACAAGCCGAGAAAGGAGAAACCATAGGGTGCAGTGGTGACTGTAGTTTAATTAAAATTTAGACCTGCCTGAAAAGGACAGGGCGGGCCGTGGACTGGATACACTACAAGAGAAATAAATTTATCAGGTAAGCATAAATTATGTTTTCTCTTGTTAAGTGTATCCAGTCCACGGATCATCCATTACTTGTGGGATACCAATACCAAAGCTAAAGTACACGGATGATGGGAGGGACAAGGCAGGAACTTAAACGGAAGGAACCACTGCCTGTAGAACCTTTCTCCCAAAAACAGCCTCCGAAGAAGCAAAAGTATCAAATTTGTAAAATTTGGAAAAAGTATGAAGGGAAGACCAAGTTGCAGCCTTGCAAATCTGTTCAACAGAGGCCTCATTTTTAAAGGCCCAGGTGGAAGCCACAGCTCTAGTAGAATGAGCTGTAATCCTTTCAGGAGGCTGCTGTCCAGCAGTCTCATAGGCTAAACGGATTATACTCCGAAGCCAAAAAGAAAGAGAGGTTGCCGAGGCCTTCTGACCTCTCCTCTGTCCAGAGTAAACAACAAACAGGTTAGATGTTTGGCGAAAATCTATAGTAGCCTGTAAGTAAAACTTCAAGGCACGGACTACATCTAGATTATGCAAAAGACATTCCTTCTTTGAAGAAGGATTAGGACATAATTATGGAACAACAATCTCTTGATTGATATTCTTGTTAGAAACCACCTTAGGTAAAAACCCAGGTTTTGTACACAGAACAACTTTATCTGAATGAAAGATCAGATAAGGAGAATCACAATGTAAGGCAGATAACTCCGAGACTCTTCGAGCCGAGGAAATAGCCATCAGAAAAAGAACTTTCCATGAAAGAAGTTTGATATCAATAGAATGAAGGGGTTCAAACGGAACCCTTTGAGAACTTTAAGAACCAAGTTTAAGCTCCATGGAGGAGCAACAGGTTTAAACACAGGCTTAATTCTAACTAAAGCCTGACAAAATGCCTGAACGTCTGGAACTTCTGCCAGACGCTTGTGTAAAAGAATAGACAGAGCAGAAATCTGTCCCTTTAAAGAACTAGCTGATAATCCTTTGTCCAAACCCTCTTGGAGGAAGGACAATATCCTAGGAATCCTAACCCTACTCCATGAGTAATTCTTGGATTCACACCAATGAAGATATTTACGCCATATCTTGTGGTAAATTTTCCTGGTGACAGGCTTTCGTGCCTGTATTAAGGTATCAGTTACTGACTCGGAGAAGCCACGCTTTGATAGGATCAAGCGTTCAATCTCCATGCAGTCAGTCTCAGAGAAAGTAGATTCGGATGATTGAAAGGACCTTGTATTAGAAGGTCTTGTCTCAGAGGCAGAGTCCATGGTGGAAAGGATGACATGTCCACTAGGTCTGCATACCAGGTCCTGCGTGGCCACGCAGGCGCTATCAATATCACTGATGCTCTTTCCTGTTTGATTTTGGCAATCAGACGAGGGAGCAGAAGAAACGGTGGAAACACATAAGCCAGGTTGAAGAACCAAGGCGCTGCTAGAGCATCTATCAGTGCCGCTTCTGGGTCCCTGGACCTGGATCCGTAACAAGGAAGCTTGGCGTTCTGGCGAGACGCCATGAGATCCAATTCTGGTTTGCCCCAACGGAGAACCAATTGAGCAAACACCTCCGGATGGAATTCCCATTCCCCCGGATGAAAAGTCTGACGACTTAGAAAATCCGCCTCCCAGTTCTCTACACCTGGGATATGGATCGCTGACAGGTGGCAAGAGTGAGTCTCTGCCCAGCGAATTATCTTGGAGACTTCTGACATCGCTAGGGAACTCCTGGTTCCCCCTTGATGGTTGATGTAAGCCACAGTCGTGATGTTGTCCGACTGAAATCTGATGAACCTCAGTGTTGCTAGCTGAGGCCAAGCCAGAAGAGCATTGAATATTGCTCTTAACTCCAGAATATTTATTGGGAGGAGTTTCTCCTCCTGAGTCCATGAACCCTGAGCCTTCAGGGAGTTCTAGACTGCACCCCAACCTAGAAGGCTGGCATCTGTTGTTACAATTGTCCAATCTGGTCTGCGAAAGGTCATACCCTTGGACAGATGGGCCCGAGATAACCACCAGAGAAGAGAATCTCTGGTTTCCTTATCCAGATTTAGTGGAGGGGACAAATCTGTGTAATCCCCATTCCACTGACTGAGCATGCATAATTGCAGCGGTCTGAGATGCAGACGCGCGAATGGCACTATGTCCATCGCCGCTACCATTAAGCCGATTACTTCCATGCACTGAGCCACCGTGGGACGCGGAATGGAGTGAAGAACACGGCAAGCATTTAGAAGTTTTGATAACCTGGACTCCGTCAGGTAAATTTTCATTTCTACAGAATCTATTAGAGTCCCTAGGAAGGAAACCCTCGTGAGAGGAGATAGAGAACTCTTTTCTTCGTTCACTTTCCACCCATGCGACCTCAGGAATGCCAGAACTATCTCTGTATGAGATTTGGCAATTTGGAAGCTTGACGCCTGTATCAGGATATCATCCAGGTAAGGAGCCACCGCTATGCCTCGCGATCTTAGGACAGCCAGAAGTGAGCCCAGAACCTTTGTAAAAATTCTTGGGGCTGTAGCCAACCCGAATGGAAGAGCTACAAATTGGTAATGCCTGTCTAGAAAGGCAAACCTCAGGAACTGATGATGATTCTTGTGAATCGGAATGTGAAGGTAGGCATCCTTTAAGTCCACTGTGGTCATGTACTGACCCTCTTGGATCATGGGTAAAATGGTTCGAATAGTTTCCATCTTGAATGACGAAACTCTGAGGAATTTGTTTAGGATCTTTAAATCCAAAATTGGTCTGAAGGTTCCCTCTTTTTTGGGAACCACAAACAGATTTGAATAAAACCCCTGTCCTTGTTCCGTCCGCGGAACTGGATGGATCACTCCCATTACAAGGAAATCTTGTACGCAGCTTAGGAATGCCTCTTTCTTTATCTGGTTTGCAGATAATCTTGAAAGGTGAAATCTCCCTTGTGGAGGAGAAGCTTTGAAGTCCAGAAGATATCCCTGAGATATGATCTCCAAAGCCCAGGGATCCTGAACATCTCTTGCCCACGCCTGGGCGAAGAGAGAGAGTCTGCCCCCTACTAGATCCGTTGTCGGATAGGGGGCCGCTCCTTCATGCTGTCTTAGAGGCAGCAGCAGGCTTTTTGGCCTGCTTGCCCTTGTTCCAGGACTGGTTAGGTTTACAGGCCTGCTTGGATTGAGCAAAAGTTCCCTCTTGTTTTGAAGCAGAGAAGTTGATGCTGCACCTGCCTTGAAATTTCGAAAAAGTGAGTGATTGGGGGTGATAGGTGCGCTACTGATAGCTGAAGGTATACTAAAATTTTAAATGATATATATCAAAAAGGATATGTGAATAATGTAAAATAAATGTTGTGAATTACAAGGTGAAATGTGTTACCGAAAATAAAAATTATAAATAATAACTAAATAGTGTTCAATACTATATTACCACTTTGGAGGAATAAGAAAGAATTTATGTAGTCACTGTGAGTGAAAAATATATTTTATAAAAATTGCATATAACAATATACTAAAAACATCAAAATTAAGGGACGTCTCCCTTATTAAGTAAAATATACAGGATATAAAAACAAGGATTATTATTGACACTTTAAATAGTGTTTACATATGCTGCCCCATACATAAAAAATATATGCAAGTGTCCGTCTCTTTGAACGTTAAGCAAGTTAAATGGTATTTGTATACCCTGCTGTACTCAGACGGATAATAGCAGTTCAGACGTGCAGTTCAAATATGCATGAGCATTTTAGCCGATATTAATATAGAAAGTTATTTCTAGATTGGTATTCTCTCCGGTTGAAGCAGGTTATTATACAATATTTTCTCAATAGAATCGAGTACCTCTTGGTCTCCAGACCCGTCTTACAGCGTCCAATTCCCCTTCTCACCTGGTGACTGATCAGCGCCGCATGTGTCTTGGCGTCTGACGTCACAGCTTGGTATCTCGGGTAGGATTTATCTTGATAAAGCTCTTTTGAGCGAAACGCGTCGACCTTGTGACTGCTGACCCTACAATTGTGTGAATTAAATACACAAAGAGACTTTCTTTTTATACCATATGATTTCAGTTTTAACACTGTAACAACCCGGGTTGTCTATTATACTCCTATTGGAACCTCAAAGTCCTGCGTGCATCAAGCACTAAGTGCAGGATTCTTCTACAAACATCGTTATCTCATAAAAGTTTCCATTCCATCATTCACAAGAATTTGCTCGTCTTCTAACACTCCCAGCCAATCCTACCCGAGATACTAAGCTGTGACGTCAGACGCCAAGACACATGCGGCGCTGATCAGTCACCAGGTGAGAAGGGGAATTGGACGCTGTAAGACGGGTCTGGAGACCAACAGGTACTCGATTCTATTGAGAAAATATTGTATAAAAACCTGCTTCAACCGGAGAGAATACCAATCTAGAAATAACTTTCTATATTGATATCGGCTAAAATGCTCATGCATATTTGAACTGCACGTCTGAACTGCTATTATCCATCTGAGTACAGCAGGGTATACAAATACCATTTAACTTGCCTAACGTTCAAAGAGACGGACACTTGCATATATTTTTTATGTATGGGGCAGCATATGTAAACACTATTTAAAGTGTCAATAATAATCCTTGTTTTTATATCCTGTATAGTTTACATAATAAGGGAGACGTCCCTTAATTTTGATGTTTTTAGTATATTGTTATATGCAATTTTTATAAAATATATTTTTCACTCACAGTGACTACATAAATTCTTTCTTATCCCTCCAAAGTGGTAATATAGTATTGAACACTATTTAGTTATTATTTATAATTTTTATTTTCGGTAACACATTTCACCTTGTAATTCACAACATTTATTTTACATTATTCACATATCCTTTTTGATATATATAATTTAAAATTTTAGTATACCTTCAGCTATCAGTAGCGCACCTATCACCCCCAATCACTCACTTTATCGTTTGTTGAAAGACGGAAGGATCTTTCTACTTTTTAGGTGTTTGGTAACTACCCTTATACGAGCGCACTACTATACCCCCTACACTCACATCTTGAAATTTCGAAAGGCACGAAAATTAGACTGTTTGGCCTTTGATTTGGCCCTGTCCTGAGGAAGGGTATGACCCTTACATCCAGTAATGTCAGCAATAATTTCTTTCAAACCAGGCCCGAATAAGGTCTGCCCCTTGAAAGGAATGTTGAGTAATTTAGACTTCGAAGTCACATCAGCTGACCAGGATTTGAGCCATAGCGCCCTACGCACCTGGATGGCGAATCCAGAATTCTTAGCCGTTAGTTTAGTCAAATGAACAATGGCATCAGAAACAAATGAGTTAGCTGGCTTAAGAGTTCTAAGCTTGTCAACAATTTCAGTCAATGGAGCTGTATGGATGGCCTCTTCCAGGGCCTCAAACCAGAATGCCGCCGCAGCAGTGACAGGTGCAATGCATGCAAGGGGCTGTAAAATAAAACCTTGTTGAATAAACTTTTTCTTAAGGTAACCCTCTAATTTTTTATCCATTGGATCTGAAAAAGCACAACTGTCCTCAACCGGGATAGTGGTACGCTTTGCTAAAGTAGAAACTGCTCCCTCCACCTTAGGGACAGTCTGCCATAAGTCCCGTGAAGTGGCATCTATTGGAAACATTTTTCTAAATATAGGAGGTGGGGAAAAGGGCACACCGGGCCTATCCCACTCCTTACTAATAATTTCTGTAAGCCTTTTAGGTATTGGAAAAATATCAGTACTCACCGGCACTGCATAGTATTTATCCAGCCTACACAATTTCTCTGGCACTGCAATTGTGTCACAGTCATTCAGAGCAGCTAATACCTCCCCAAGCAATACACGGAGGTTCTCAAGCTTAAATTTAAAATTAGAAATCTCTGAATCAGGTCTCCCCGATTCAGAGACGTCACCCACAGACTGAAGCTCTCCGTCCTCAGGTTCTGCATATTGTGACGCAGTATCAGACATGGCTCTTACAGCATCTACGCGCTCTGTATCTCGTCTAACCCCAGAGCTATCGCGCTTGCCCCTCAATTCAGGCAATCTGGATAATACCTCTGACAGGGTATTATTCATGATTGCAGCCATGTCCTGCAAAGTAATCGCTATGGGCGTCCCTGATGTACTTGGCGCCATATTAGCGTGCGTCCCTTGAGCGGGAGGCGAAGGGTCCGACACGTGGGGAGAGTTAGTCGGCATAACTTCCCCCTCGACAGACCCCTCAGGTGACAATTCTTTTATAGATAAAGACTGATCTTTACGGTTTAAGGTGAAATTAATACATTTAGTACACATTCTCCTATGGGGCTCCAGCATGGCTTTTAAACATAATGAACAAGTATCCTCTGTTTCAGACATGTTTGTACAGACTAGCAATGAGACTAGCAAGCTTGGAAAACACTTTAAAGCAAGTTAACAAGCAATATAAAAAAACGTTACTGTGCCTTTCAGAGAAACAAATTTTGACAAAATTTGAAATAACAGTGAAAAAAGGCAGTTACACTAACAAAATTTTTACAGTGTATGTAACAAGTCAGCAGAACATTGCACCCACTTGCAAATGGATGATTAACCCCTTAATAACAAAAACAGAATAATAAATGACAAAAACGTTTTTTAAACACATTCACAACAACTGCCACAGTCTACTGTGATTTTTACCCTCCTCAAACACTACTTTGAAGCCTTTTGAGCCCTTCAGAGATGTCCTGTATCATGCAGAGGGAAGCATACACTCATATTGCAACAGTGGAAAGCCTGTTACTAGGCAAAAATCAAGCCAGCCATGTGGAAAAAAAATAACTAGGCCCCAATAAGTTTTGTCACCAAACATATATAAAAATGATTAACATGATAGAAAATGTTTTATATTACACTTTTATAAGAGTATGTATCTCTGTTAATAAGCCTGATACCAGTCACTATCACTGCATTTAAGGCTTAACTTACATTAATCCGGTATCAGCAGCATTTTTCTAGCAAATTCCATCCCTAGAAATATGTTAACTGCACATACCTTATTACAGGAAAACCTGCACGCTATTCCCCCTCTGAAGTTACCTCACTCCTCAAAATATGTGAGAACAGCAAAGGATCTTAGTTACTTCTGCTAAGATCATAGAAATCACAGGCAGATTCTTCTTCTAATGCTGCCTGAGATGAAACAGTACACTCCGGTACCATTTAAAAATAACAAACTTTTGATTGAAGTTAAAAAACTAACTATAATACACCACTCTCCTCTTACTATGTCCATCTTTGTTGAGAGTTGCAAGAGAATGACTGGATATGGCAGTGAGGGGAGGAGCTATATAGCAGCTCTGCTGTGGGTGATCCTCTTGCAACTTCCTGTTGGGAAGGAGAATATCCCACAAGTAATGGATGATCCGTGGACTGGATACACCACAAGAGAAATGGTAGAATTTAGTAAATGTATGCAAAGAAGACCAAGTTGCTGCTTTGCAAATCTGATCAACTGAAGCTTCATTCTTAAAAGCCCAAGAAGTGGAAACTGATCTAGTAGAATGAGCTGTAATTCTCTGAGGCGGGGCTTTACCCGACTCCAAATAAGCTTGATGAATCAAAAGCTTTAACCACAATGCCAAAGAAACGGCAGAAGCCTTCTGACCTTTCCTGGAACAAGAAAAGATAACAGACTAGAAGTCTTCCTGAAATCTTTAGTAGCTTCAACATAATATTTCAGAGCTCTCACCACATCCAAAGAATGTAAAGATCTCTCCAAAGAATTCTTAGGATTAGGACACAAAGAAGGGACAACAATTTCTCTATAAATGTTGTTAGAATTCACAACCTTAGGTAAGAATTTAAAAGAAGTCCGCAAAACTGCCTTATCCTGATGAAAAATCTGAAATGGAGATTCACAAGAGAGAGCAGATAATTCAGAAACTCTTCTAGCAGAAGAGATGGCCAAAAGGAACACCACTTTCCAAGAAAGTAGTTTAATGTCCAAAGAATGCATAGGCTCAAATGGAGGAGCCTGTAAAGCCTTCAAAACCAAATTAAGACTCCAAGGAGGAGAGATTGATTTAATGACAGGCCTGTACAAAACAGTGAATATCAGGAAGTTTAGCAATTTTTCTGTGGAATAAAACAGAAAGAGCAGAGATTTGTTCTTTCAAGGAACTTCCAGACAACCCTTTATCCAAACCATCCTGAAGAAACTGTAAAATTCTAGGAATTCTAAAAGAATGCAAAGAGAATTTATGAGAAAAACACCATGAACTGTAAGTCTTCCAAACTCGATAATAAATCTTTCTAGAAACAGATTTATGAGCCTGCAACATAGTATTAATCACAGAGTCAGCGAAACCTCTATGACTAAGCACTAAGCGTTCAATTTCCATACCTTCAAATTTAATTATTTGAGATCCTGATGGAAAAACGGACCTTGAGATAGAAGGTCTGGCCTTAATGGAAGTGACCAAGGTTGGCAACTGGACATCCGAACAAGATCCGCATACCAAAACCTGTGAGACCATGCTGGAGCCACCAGCAGCACAAACAATTGCTCCATGATGATTTTGGAGATCACTCTTGGAAGAAGAACTAGAGTCAGGAAAATCTAAGCAGGTTGATAACACCAAGGAAATGTCAACGCATCCACTGCTTCCACCTGAGGATCCCTGGACCTGGACAGGTACCTGGGAAGTTTTTTGTTTAGATGAGATGCCATCAGATTTATTTCTGGAAGCCCCCACATCTGAACAATTTGAGAAAACACATCTGGGTGGAGAGACCATGCTCCTGGATGTAAAGTTTGAAGACTGAGATAATCCGCTTCCCAATTGTCTATACCTGGGATATGAACTGCAGCAATTAGACAGGAGCTGGATTTCGCCCAAACAAGTATCCGAGATACTTCTTTCATAGCTTGAGGACTGAGTCCCACCCTGATAATTGACATATGCCACAGTTGCGATATTGTCTGTCTGAAAACAAATGAACGGTTCTTTCTTCAACAGAGGCCAAAACTGAAGAGCCCTGAGAATTGCACGGAGTTCCAAAATACTGATTGGTAATCTCGCCTCTTGAGATTTCCAAACCCCTTGTGCTGTCAGGGATCCCCAAACAGCTCCCCAACCTGAAAGACTCGCATATGTTGTGATCACAGTCCAGGTTGGACAAACGAAAGAGGCCCCTAGAATTATACGATGGTGATCTAACCACCAAGTCAGAGAAAGTCGAACATTGGGATTTAAGGATATTAGTTGTGATATCCTTGTATAATCCCTGCACCATTGGTTCAGCATACAAAGCTGGAGAGGTCTCATATGAAAACAAGCAAAGGGGATCTCGTCCGATGCTGCAGTCATGAGACCTAAACTTCCATGCACATAGCTACTGAAGGGAATGACTGAGACTGAAGGTTCCGACAGGCTGCAACCAATTTCAAACGTCTCTTGTCTTTTAGAGACAAAGTCATGGACACTGAATCTATCTGGAAACCTAAAAAGGTTACCTTTGTCTGAGTAATCAATGAACTTTTTGGTAAATTGATCCTCTAACCATGTCTTCGAAGAAACACTAGTGATTCTGCAGAACGTAAAGACTGAGCGAGTACCAAGATATAGTCCAAATAAGGAAAAACCGCAATACCCCGCTCTCTGATTACAGAGAGTAGGGCACCGAGAACCTTTGAAAAGATTCTTGGAGCTGTTGCTAGGCCAAAAGGAAGAGCAACAAATTGGTAATGCTTGTCTAGAAAAGAGAATCTCAGGAACTGATAGTGATCCGGATGAATCGGAATATGAAGATATGCATCCTGTAAGTCTATTGTGGACAAATAATGCCCTTGCTGAACAAAAGGCAGAATAGTCCTTATAATCACCATTTTGAAAGTTGGTACCCTTACATATGGATTCAAAATCTTTAGATCCAGAAGTGGTCTGAATGAATTTTCTTTCTTTGGGACAATGAATAGAATTGAATAAAACCCCAGACCCTGTTCCTGAAATGGAACTGGCATGATTACCCCTGATAACTCCAGGTCTGAAACACACTTCAGGAAAGCCTGAGCTTTTACTGGGTTTGATGGAATGCGTGAGAGAAAAAATCTTCTCACAGGCGGTCTTACTCTGAATCCTATTCTATACCCCTGAGAGATTACTCTGAATCCAATGATTTTGGACCGAATTGATCCAAATATCTTTGAAAAATTTTAATCTGCCCCCTACCAGCTGAGCTAGAATGAGGGCCGCACCTTCATGCGGACTTGGGGGCTGGTTTTGATCTCTTAAATGGCTTGCATTTATTCCAATTTCAAGGCTTCCATAGGAAACAGATTTCTTGGGGGAATGATTAGGTTTCTGTTCCTTATTTTGTCGAAAGGAATGAAAACAGTTAGAAGCTTTAGATTTACCCTTAGGTCTTTTATCCTGAGGAAAGAAAACTACCTTCTCCCCAGTGACAGTTGAAATTATTGAATCCAACTGAGAACCAAATAATTTATTACCTTGGAAAGAAAGAGATAGCAATCTGGACTCAGAAGTCATATCAGCATTCCAAGATTTGAGCCACAAAGCTCTTCTAGCTAAAATAGCTAAAGACATATATTTAACATCAATTTTGATGATATAAAAAATGGCATCACAAATTAAATTATTAGCATGTTGAATCAACTTAATGCTAGACAAATCATGATCCGATACTTGTTGCGCTAAAGTTTCCAACCAAAAAGTTGAAGCAGCTGCAACATCAGCCAAAGCAATTGCAGGCCTAAGAAGATGACCTGAATATAAATAAGCCTTCCTTAGATAAGATTCAAGTTTCCTATCTAAAGGATCTTTAAAAGAAGTACTATCTTCGGTAGGAATAGTAGTACGTTTAGCAAGAGTAGAGATAGCCCCATCAACTTTGGGAATCTTTTCCCAAAACTCCAATCTAACTGCTGGCAAAGGATACAATTTTTTAAACCTTGAAGAAGGAATAAAAATACCACCAGGCCTATTCCATTCTTTAGAAATCATATCAGAAATAGCATCAGGAACTGGAAAAACCTCTGGAATAACCACAGGAGGTATTTAAACGTTTACTAGTTTCATCCATATCTAATGTAATCAACACTTCTTTTAACAAAGAACGAATATACTCCATTTTAAATAAGAGGATTTGTCAGTGTCAATATCTGAGGCAGGATCTTCTGAATCAGATCCTCATCAGAGAAGGATAATTCAGTATGTTGCTGGTCATTTGAAATTTCATCAACCTTATGAGAAGTTTTAAAAGACCTTTTACGTTTATTAGAAAGCGGAATGGCAGACAAAGCCTTCTGAATAGAATCAGAAATAAATTATTTTAAATTTACAGGTATATCTTGTGCATTAGATGTTGAGGGAACAGCAACAGGTAATGAACTACAAACAAATGCACTTAGCTTTGATAGAACTGTTATCAGGCAGCAGGGTTCCAACAGTGATTTCTGAGACAGGATCAGATTGAGAAATCTTGCAAATGTAAGAGAAAAAAACAACATATAAAGCAAAATAATAAATCAACTTCCTTATATGGCAGTTTCAGGAATGGGAAAAAATGCAAACAGCATAGCCCTCTGATAGAGAAAAAAAGGCAAGAGGCATAAAGGAATGGGGTCTTAAATAACGAAAATATTTGGCGCCAAGTATGACGCACAACAAAAAGAAAAATATTTTTTGGCGCCAAAAACGTCCGGAAACAACACACTCGTGTCATAGATGACGCAACCTTGCAAAGGACTCGGCGTCAACCAAGACACCAGAAATGACGAATTTGCGTCAATGAACTTAACTTCGCGCCAAAAAATCTTGCGCCAAGAATGACGCAATAAACTTTGGCATTTTGCGCCGTCGCAAGCCTAATTCTGACTGCAAATTTAAAAGACAGTGAATTTGAAAAACAGACTATACCCCAGGTAAGAAATACATTTTCATAAAAAAGCATTTCCCAGATATGAAACTGACAAACTGACAGTCTGCAAAAGGAAATATACTGAAAACCTGAATCATGGCAAATATAAGTACAATACATATATTTAGAACTTTATATAAATACATAAAAGTGCCAAACCATAGCTGAGAGTGTCTTAAGTAAAGAAAACATACTTACCAAAAGACACCCATCCACATATAGCAGATAGCCAAACCAGTACTGAAACGGTTATCAGTAGAGGTAATGGAATGAGAGTATATTGTCGATCTGAAAAGGGAGGTAGGAGATGTATCTCTACGACCGATAACAGAGAACCTATGAAATAGATCTCCTGTGAGGAAAACCATTGCATTCAACAGGTGATACTCCCTTCACATCCCTCTGACATTTACTGTACTCCAGCTTCAAAAATGCTAAGAAGCGCATATCAACGTAGAAATCTTAGCACAAACTTACTTCACCGCCTCCATAGGAGGCAAAGTTTTTAAAACTGAATTGTGGGTGTGGTGAGGGGTTTATTTATAGGCATTTTGAGGTTTGGGAAACTTTGCCCCTCCTGGTAGGATTGTATATCCCATACGTCACTAGCTCATGGACTCTTGCCAATTACATGAAAGAAAAAAAACATTAAAATTGTATCCTAAATTGCCTTTATTATCAATAGCGATCTTTTTCATATTTTTAAAGTGTATGTCAGTGCCTACCTTTACAAAAAAATGAAATGCTTGACAACTTTCATGAGATTTCATGATATACTATGTTCTTCAAAACATTCATTTAACCCCTTAATGACCGGACCATTTTTCAGTTTTCTTACCCTTAATGACAATGGCTATTTTTACATTTCTGCAGTGTTTGTGTTTAGCTGTAATTTTCCTCTTACTCATTTACTGTACCCACACATATTATATACCGTTTTTCTCGCCATTAAATGGACTTTCTAAAGATACCATTTTTTTCATCACATCTTATAATTTAATATAAAAAATATATAAAATATGAGGAAAAAATGGAAAAAAACACACTTTTTCTAACTTTGACCTCCAAAATATGTTACACATCTACAACCACCAAAAAACACCCATGCTAAATAGTTTCTAAATTTTGTCCTGAGTTTAGAAATACCCAATGGTTACATGTTGTTTGCTTTTTTTGCAAGTTATAGGGCAATAAGTACAAGTAGAACTTTGCTATTTCTAAACCACTTTTTTTCAAAATTAGCGCTAGTTACATTGGAACACTGATATCTGTCCGGAATCCCTGAATATCCCTTGACATGTATATATTTTTTTTTAGAAGACAACCCAAAGTATTGATCTAGGCCCATTTTGGTATATTTCATGCCACCATTTCACTGCCAAATGCGAGCAAATAAAAAAAATTGTTCACTTTTTCACAAATTTTGTCACAAACTTTAGGTTTCTCACTGAAATTATTTACAAACAGTTTGTGCAATTATGGCACAAATGGTTGTAAATGCTTCTCTGGGATCCCTTTTGTTCAGAAATAGCAGACATATATGGCTTTGGCGTTGCTTTTTGGTAATTAGAAGGCCGCTAAATGCAGCTGCGCACCACACGTGTATTATGCCCAGCAGTGAAGGGGTTAATTAGGGATCTTGTAGGGACCTTGAAGGGTTAATTTTAGCTTTAGTGTAGTGTAGTAGACAACCCAAAGTATTGATCTAGGCCCATTTTGGTATATTTCATGCCACCATTTCACCGCCAAATGCGAGCAAATAAAAAAAAAAGTGACATTTTTCACAATTTTAGGTTTCTCACTTAAATTATTTACAAACAGCTTGTGCAATTATGGCACAAATGGTTGTAAATGCTTCTCTGGGATCTCCTTTGTTCATAAATAGCAGACATATATGGCTTTGGCGTTGCTTTTTGGCAATTAGGAGGCCGCTAAATGCTGCTGCGCACCACACTTGTATTAAGCCCAGCAGTGAAGGGGTTAATTAGGTAGCTTGTAGAGAGCTTGCAGGGTTAATTTTAGCTTTAGTGTAGAGATCAACCTCCCACCTGACACATCCCACCCCCTGATCCCTCCCAGACAGCTCTCTTCCCTCCCCCACCCCACAATTGTCCCCGCCATCTTAAGTACTGGCAGAAAGTCTGCCAGTACTAAAATAAAAACATAATTTATGCTTACCTGATAAATTCCTTTCTTCTGTTGTGCGATCAGTCCACGGGTCATCATTACTTCTGGGATATAACTCCTCCCCAACAGGAAATGCAAGAGGATTCACCCAGCAGAGCTGATATAGCTCCTCCCCTCTACGTCAGTCCCAGTCATTCGACCAAGAATCAACGAGAAAGGAGTAACCAAGGGTGAAGTGGTGACTGGAGTATAATTTTAAAAGATATTTACCTGCCTTAAAAAACAGGGCGGGCCGTGGACTGATCGCACAACAGAAGAAAGGAATTTATCAGGTAAGCATAAATTATGTTTTCTTCTGTTATGTGCGATCAGTCCACGGGTCATCATTACTTCTGGGATACCAATACCAAAGCAAAAGTACACGGATGACGGGAGGGATAGGCAGGCTCATTATACAGAAGGAACCACTGCCTGAAGAACCTTTCTCCCAAAAATAGCCTCCGAAGAAGCAAAAGTGTCAAATTTGTAAAATTTGGAAAAAGTATGAAGCGAAGACCAAGTTGCAGCCTTGCAAATCTGTTCAACAGAGGCCTCATTCTTAAAGGCCCAAGTGGAAGCCACAGCTCTAGTGGAGTGAGCTGTAATTCTTTCAGGAGGCTGCTGTCCAGCAGTCTCATAGGCTAAACGTATTATGCTACGAAGCCAGAAAGAGAGAGAGGTAGCAGAAGCTTTTTGACCTCTCCTCTGTCCAGAATAAACGACAAACAGGGAAGAAGTTTGGCGAAAATTTTTAGTTGCCTGCAAGTAGAACTTGAGGGCACGAACTACATCCAGATTGTGTAGAAGACGTTCCTTCTTTGAAGAAGGATTTGGACACAAGGATGGAACAACAATCTCTTGATTGATATTCCTGTTAGTAACTACCTTAGGTAAGAACCCAGGTTTAGTACGCAGAACTACCTTATCTGAGTGAAAAATCAGATAAGGAGAATCACAATGTAATGCTGATAACTCAGAGACTCTTCGAGCCGAGGAAATAGCCATTAAAAACAGAACTTTCCAAGATAACAATTTTATATCAATGGAATGAAGGGGTTCAAATGGAACCCCTTGTAAAACGTTAAGAACTAAGTTTAAACTCCATGGCGGAGCAACGGCTTTAAACACAGGCTTGATCCTAGCTAAAGCTTGACAAAAAGCCTGGACGTCTGGATTTTCTGACAGACGCCTGTGTAACAAGATGGACAGAGCTGAAATCTGTCCCTTTAATGAACTAGCCGATAAACCCTTTTCTAAACCTTCTTGTAGAAAAGACAATATCCTAGGGATCCTAACCTTACTCCAGGAGTAACGTTTGGATTCGCACCAGTATAGGTATTTGCGCCATATTTTATGGTAAATCTTCCTGGTAACAGGCTTCCTAGCCTGGATCAGGGTATCAATAACCGACTCAGAAAAACCACGCTTTGATAAAATCAAGCGTTCAATTTCCAAGCAGTCAGTTTCAGAGAAGTTAGATTTTGATGTTTGAATGGACCCTGTATCAGAAGGTCCTGTCTCAGAGGTAGAGACCAAGGTGGACAGGATGACATGTCCACTAGATCTGCATACCAAGTCCTGCGTGGCCATGCAGGCGCTATTAGAATCACAGATGCTCTCTCTTGTTTGATTTTCGCAATCAATCGAGGAAGCAGCGGGAAGGGTGGAAACACATAAGCCATCCCGAAGTTCCAAGGTGCTGTCAAAGCATCTATCAGAACCGCTCCCGGATCCCTGGATCTGGACCCGTAGTGAGGAAGTTTGGCGTTCTGGCGAGACGCCATGAGATCTATCTCTGGTTTGCCCCAACGTCGAAGTATTTGGGCAAAAATCTCCGGATGAAGTTCCCACTCTCCCGGATGAAAAGTCTGGCGACTCAAGAAATCCGCCTCCCAGTTCTCCACTCCCGGGATGTGGATTGCAGACAGGTGGCAAGAGTGAGACTCTGCCCAGCGAATTATCTTTGATACTTCCATCATTGCTAGGGAGCTTCTTGTCCCTCCCTGATGGTTGATGTAAGCTACAGTCGTGATATTGTCCGACTGAAACCTGATGAACCCCTGAGTTGTTAATTGGGGCCAAGCTAGAAGGGCATTGAGGACTGCCCTCAATTCCAGAATGTTTATTGGAAGGAGACTCTCCTCCTGATTCCATAATCCCTGAGTCTTCAGAGAATTCCAGACAGCGCCCCAACCTAGCAGGCTGGCGTCTGTTGTTACGATTGTCCAGTCTGGCCTGCTGAATGGCATCCCCTTGGACAGGTGTGGCCGATAAAGCCACCATAGAAGAGAATTTCTGGTCTCTTGATTCAGATTCAGGGTAGGGGACAAATCTGAGTAATCCCCATTCCACTGACTTAGCATGCACAATTGCAGCGGTCTGAGGTGTAGGCGTGCAAAAGGTACTATGTCCATTGCCGCTACCATTAAGCCAATCACCTCCATGCATTGAGCTACTGACGGGTGTTGAATGGAATGAAGGACACGGCATGCATCCTGAAGCCTTGTTAACCTGTCTTCTGTCAGGTAAATCTTCATTTCTACAGAATCTATAAGAGTCCCCAAGAATGGAACTCTTGTGAGAGGAAAAAGAGAACTTTTCTTTTCGTTCACTTTCCATCCATGCGACCTTAGAAATGCCAGAACTAACTCTGTATGAGACTTGGCAGTTTGAAAGCTTGAAGCTTGTATTAGAATGTCGTCTAGGTACGGAGCTACCGAAATCCCTCGCGGTCTTAGTACCGCCAGAAGGGCACCCAGAACCTTTGTGAAGATTCTTGGGGCCGTAGCCAATCCGAATGGAAGAGCTACAAACTGGTAGTGCCTGTCTAGGAAGGCAAACCGTAGATACCGTTGATGATCTTTGTGAATCGGTATGTGAAGGTAAGCATCTTTTAAATCCACTGTGGTCATGTACTGACCCTTTTGGATCATAGGTAAGATTGTCCGAATAGTTTCCATTTTGAACGATGGAACTCTTAGGAATTTGTTTAGAATCTTTAAATCTAAGATTGGCCTGAAAGTTCCCTCTTTTTTGGGAACCACAAACAGGTTTGAGTAGAACCCTTGTCCTTGTTCCGACCGCGGAACTGGATGGATCACTCCCATTAATAACAGATCTTGTACACAGCGTAGAAACGCTTCTTTCTTTATCTGGTTTGTTGACAACCTTGACAGATGAAATCTCCCTTTTGGGGGAGATAATTTGAAGTCTAGAAGGTATCCCTGAGATATGATCTCCAGCGCCCAGGGATCCTGAACATCTCTTGCCCAGGCCTGAGCGAAGAGAGAAAGTCTGCCCCCCACTAGATCCGGTCCCGGATCGGGGGCTCTCGGTTCATGCTGTCTTTGGGGCAGCAGCAGGTTTCCTGGCCTGTTTGCCCTTATTCCAGGACTGGTTAGGTTTCCAGCCTTGCCTGTAACGAGCAACAGCTCCTTCCTGTTTTGGTGCAGTGGAGGTTGACGCTGCTCCAGGTTTGAAATTCCGAAAGGGACGAAAATTAGACTGTCTAGCCTTAGCTTTGGCTTTGTCTTGAGGTAGGGCGTGGCCCTTACCTCCTGTAATGTCAGCGATAATTTCTTTCAACCCGGGCCCAAATAAAGACTGCCCCTTGAAAGGTATATTAAGTAATTTAGACTTAGAAGTAACATCAGCTGACCAGGATTTTAGCCACAGTGCTCTACGTGCCTGTATGGCGAATCCAGAGTTCTTAGCCGTAAGTTTGGTTAAATGTACTACGGCCTCCGAAATGAATGAATTGGCTAGTTTAAGGACTCTAAGCCTGTCCATAATGTCGTCTAGCGTAGATGAACTAAGGTTCTCTTCCAGAGACTCAATCCAAAATGCTGCCGCAGCCGTAATCGGCGCGATACATGCAAGGGGTTGCAATATAAAACCTTGTTGAACAAATATTTTCTTAAGGTAACCCTCTAATTTTTTATCCATTGGATCTGAAAAAGCACAGCTATCCTCCACCGGGATAGTGGTACGCTTAGCTAAAGTAGAAACTGCTCCCTCCACCTTAGGGACCGTTTGCCATAAGTCCCGAGTAGTGGCGTCTATTGGAAACATCTTTCTAAATATTGGAGGGGGTGAGAACGGCACACCGGGTCTGTCCCACTCCTTAGTAACAATTTCAGTTAATCTCTTAGGTATAGGAAAAACGTCAGTACTCGCCGGTACCGCAAAGTATTTATCCAACCTACACATTTTCTCTGGTATTGCAATGGTGTTACAATCATTGAGAGCTGCTAAGACCTCCCCTAGTAATGCACGGAGGTTCTCCAATTTAAATTTAAAATTTGAAATATCTGAATCCAATCTGTTTGGATCAGAACCGTCACCCACAGAATGAAGCTCTCCGTCCTCATGCTCTGCAAGCTGTGACGCAGTATCAGACATGGCCCTAGTATTGTCAGCGCACTCTGTTCTCACCCCAGAGTGATCACGCTTGCCTCTTAGTTCTGGTAATTTAGACAAAACTTCAGTCATAACAGTAGCCATATCATGTAATGTTATCTGTAATGGCCGCCCAGATGTATTAGGCGCCATAATATCACGCACCTCCCGGGCGGGAGATGCAGGTACTGCCGCGTGAGGCGAGTTAGTCGGCATAACTCTCCCCTCGCAGTTTGGTGAAATTTGTTCACATTGTACAGATTGACTTTTATTTAAAGTAGCATCAATACAGTTAGTACATAAATTTCTATTGGGCTCCACCTTGGCATTGGAACAAATGACACAGATATCATTCTCTGAGTCAGACATGTTTAACACACTAGCAATAACTTGCAACCTGGTTATAATCTTTTTTAACAAAAACGTACTGTGCCTCAAAGAGGTACTTAAACGATTAAATGACAGTTGAGATAATGAACTGAAACAGTTATAGCATCAAGTTTAAAATAACACAACTTTTAGCAAAGGTTTGTTCCCATTAGTAAATAACTAAATTTGACATAAAAAGAGTAACGTTTTTATTCACAGTCAATAAAAATTCTCACAGCTCTGCTGAGAGAATGTACCTCCCTTCAAAGAAGTTTGAAGACCCCTGAGATCTGTCAGTGAACCGGATCATGCAGGAAATATAATAGTAGCTGACTGGAATTTTTTGATGCGTAGCAAAAGAGCGCCAAAAACGGCCCCTCCCTCTCACACACAGCAGTGAGGAGAAACGAAACTGTCACAATTTAAAGCATACAACTGCCAAGTGGAAAATAATGCCCAAACATTTATTTACTCAGTACCTCAGCAATGTAAACGATTCTACATTCCAGCAAAAACGTTTAACATGACAAAATTTATTAAAAGGATTAGTGACCTTTAACAGAGTAGTTCCGGTGAAAAACCATTCCCAGAATACTGAAGTGTATACATACATGTCATTATAACGGTATAGCAGGATTTTTTCATCAATTCCATTCAGAAAATAAAAACTGCTACATACCTCAATGCAGATTCATCTGCCCGCTGTCCCCTGATCTGAAGCCTTTACCTCCCTCAGATGGCCGAGAACAGCTATATGATCTTAACTACTCCGGTTAAAATCATAGTAAAAAACTCTGGTAGATTCTTCTTCAAACTCTGCCAGAGAAGTAATAACACGCTCCGGTGCTATTGTAAAATAACAAACTTTTGATTGAAGTCATCAAAACTAAGTATAATCACCATAGTCCTCTCACACATCCTATCTAGTCGTTGGGTGCAAGAGAATGACTGGGACTGACGTAGAGGGGAGGAGCTATATCAGCTCTGCTGGGTGAATCCTCTTGCATTTCCTGTTGGGGAGGAGTTATATCCCAGAAGTAATGATGACCCGTGGACTGATCGCACATAACAGAAGAAAGGTGTTTTTTTTTTGTTTTTTGTTTTTTTAAATTATTCAGCTGTGATGGACCCCTGCCTTAACCCCCAACCTCCCTGATCCCCCCCAAACACCTCTCTAACCCTCCCCACCTACCTAATTGCCACCATCTTGGGTACTGGCAGCTGTCTGCCAGTACCCAGTTTTCCCCCCCAAAAAAAGTGTTTTGTTTTGTGACATGTTTTATTTTTTCTGTAGTGTAGCTGCCCCAACCACCCCCCCCAGATCCAGATCCTGATCAAGTGTAGCTGCCCCCACCCCCCCCAGATCCAGATCCTTACCTAAATTCATTGGTGGCAGTGCCAGTGATTGCTGCGCTCCATTTTTCAACTTTCCACACAGAGTGGCTCTCTCTGCATCGGATGCTTTCTAAAGGGTATTGCAGGATGCCTCAATATCGAGGCATCACTGCAATACCCTGAGAGCTGCTGGAAGCGATTGCGATCGCTTCCAGCACTCTCTTAGACAAGTGACGTACCAGGTACGTCCATTGTCACTAACTGCAAGTTTTTGCAGGACGTACCT
Organism: Bombina bombina; assembly: GCF_027579735.1. Taxonomy (NCBI): domain Eukaryota; kingdom Metazoa; phylum Chordata; class Amphibia; order Anura; family Bombinatoridae; genus Bombina; species Bombina bombina. Next base: position 72,643,869 of record NC_069500.1, on the reverse strand, counting down.
GGTACGTCACTTGTCATTAAGGGGTTAAATATTTTTTATTTAAGTTCAGATAAAGTCTAAAATAATAAAAAACAATAAAACAGATATTGTAACTTCATTTTAAAAGGGACATAAATAACATACTGGCATTATTTAATGGGATACTGTAGTAGGAAAAATGACACTGTCTAATTTTAGAGCAAGTCATTTTTGCACAACTTACTGTGGAACTTTTTTTTTAACCCCTTACACCATAAAAAAAATTAAAACTAACTTCTCAGAGAGTCTCCTGCTTGGTGCTTTCTCAAACCATTTCTCTCTTGCCAATGCTTTTCTAGCCATACAAACACAACGTGTCTGAAAGGACAATCTTATTTTGGTTTCTTAATTGTAACTGGAATTGTCATAAAATCTTCTGCTAAGATCACTTCCTGGTTGATTAATATGCTTTCTGCTTGCTTCTTAAGCACAGTGACATCTTCATCCCCTTCTGTAATCAGACCTGGTGGTTTATATCTTTGACTGAAGTGTGTAAGCACAAGCTTCTTAGCTTTACATAAAACTGCAAACTCAGCAGCTATTTTTGGAGTGCTATGGCCATGTTCCTTAGCTTTATCTATTTGTTCATCATCTAGGGTAGCTTCATGAATCAGTAAGTCGGCCTCATAACAAAGCTTAACACTTTCTTCTGCAACAATTCCTGAGCAGTCCCCTAAAATACATATTTTTCTACCAGGAAGGGGGTCTTCTAAAACATCAGAAGGGGAGACAGTTAGTCCATTTTCAAGGAGGACATTAGCTCCATTTTTCAACTTTCCACATATAGGTCCTGGCTGAACACCTACAATGCAGACAGATGACATATTTGTTAAAACACTCAAATATTAAAAGGGATAGTAAAGTCCAAATTAAACTTTCATGATTCATGATAGGGCATGTCATTTTAAACAACGCTATAATTTACTTTTATCAAACTTGCTTGTTATTCTTAGTTGAAAGCTAAACCTAGGTAGGCTCATATGCTAGTTTCTAAGCCCTTGAAGGCCACCTCTCATCTGAATGCATTTGATAGTTTTTCACAGCAAGAGGGCGTTCGTTCATGTGTTTCATATAGATAACAATGTGCTCACGCATTTAAGAGTCAGCACTAATTGCCTGAAATGCAAGTCTGTAAAATGATCTGAGATAAGGAGGCAGTCAGCAGAAGCTTAGAGACAAGGTAATTACAGGAGGTAAAAAGTATATTTCTATAATAGTGTTGGTTATGGAAAACTGGGGATTGGTAAATAAAGTGATTATCTTTTTAAACAATAACATTTTTGGTGTTTACTATCCCTTTAAAGGGAAAATGATATCCAATTTTTACAAGGCATATAGTTTACTGCACTGCAGGCTACCTCACCTTTACTTCAGATGTTTGATGCCTATCTGAAGTACAGATCCAGAAATGCCTCTTTCTCCTTGGAGTGGACAGTGTGGCTTATTAGCTGTAGTGCTCAGTGACAAGACAATTAAAAACAATAAATGCAAGCTATGGCCAGCTCGGTAGATAAGTAAACAAGCACCCACAGGCCTGCTATGCATTATATTTTGGACAATGGAGATAACACTAATACACTCAAAGTATTTGCATTTGCTGTTCCTTTAAGAGGAACAATCTAGTATTACATACAAACTGCAGAATACTAAACTATTTACATTATATTTTAATAATTAAAACTACAGTATTATAATTTAATGTTTACAGTTTCATATAAATCATTAACAAATTAAACCAATAATATTAGACACTTGAAGCAAACTATTAATTACATTTCCATATCTTGGCTTAAATATTTCTAGATTATATTCAACAAATGAAGAGTCAACTTCGCCTGGAGAGGATGATAGCCCACTACCCCTTTAATTTAAATTTTAACCAGGTACTCATTCTTAGTGAATACCTAATGCAGCATTGACAGAATGGGGGGGTCTTTGTAAATATACAAAATTATCTGTATTTTTGTTTAAAATTTCCAAATATCTTGGCTGACTCTAGTCTATTTTTACCAAATAAGGAGTCAATACAAAGTAGTGAAAAAAAGCTTGAGAAAAGAGAGAACAAAACATGTTACAAAACATCCTTATGGGCAAAAACTGCATGCAATACTTACCAAATCTTGCTTCTGCAGCCCTCTCTTTAACCTTGAGATATGAAAAACAGAATATCCAGTTTCCTTCAGTATCTGGTGTTTTCTACATAAACGTATACCCAAGATGTTGTTTTCTTAACCCCTTTAGAAAACTTCATGCTGAAAACTCCTTTATTTGTTTGCATCGTTTGCCGCACTGAGCTGCTAAGGCAACTTTCGCAGAACGCTATTTGGCTTTTGAAGTATTTTATACTTCATGAATGAAAGTCCCCTTTATTTGTTCCAATGGTAAATCCTAGCGTTTCACAAACAATTCACTTTAAGCTAAATCTCTCCAAAACTGAGCTAATTTTCCCCCCATTCTTTTAAAATCTCTACTGTACAACTTTCTATAACTGTTGATAATAATATAATTACCCCAACCCTGTATATGCCCGATGTCTTAGGGGTCACTCCTCACATCTACTCTTTGGCCAATTACTGCTGTTACCACCTTCAAAATGTGCCCTATCCTCACACAAGACACAACTAAGATTTTAATCCACTCTCTCATCATTTTCCACCTCGACTATTGCACCTCCATCCTCTCTGGTCTCCCTAGCTGCCATTTAACTCCTTTACAATCCATAATGAATGCCTCTGCCTTTCATCTTCTGCACCTCTCTGCCAATCCCTTCACTGGCTTCCTTTAGCCTTCAGAATTAAACACAAATTCCTGACTCTTAACATTCCAGGCCCTCAATAACACTGCTCCCCCCTATATCTCAGACCTCATTGTGCTCTACAAATAAATAATTATAATAGATAAAAATAAAAAGGCAGAACATTCTTAACTACCCATAAAACATTAAGGTAGTTATGTAAGAGTATGGGGAAGAACCTAGTTCTCCTTGTGAACAAGCATAACTAAAAATGAGGGGTAGGCTTAAAATGGCCAAATTTAAGTTAGGCAAAAGGAGCAGGTGAAGTTCTGTCCAACCCACAAGAGGGGGTAGGTTTTGCATCCAGTGAATATAGTCTAGAGTGAGCCAAGATAATAAAATATCGCTAAATCATTAACATACAACCACTTTTGTGATTCTGTAAATTTAAATGTTTAAAAAAACCGTGAAAGACATTTAACTATGCTATTTCATACATAAAATGTAGCCACAATTTAAGGTAATCAAGGAATACAATATTACCGAGGGCTCTGAGTTTTTCCATGTTGAGTTTGCCTGGTCGTTCTCTCTCTTCAATAACAAACCCAAAGGATGGTATGCGATGAAAAAGTTTGAAAGCTTTCACTGTAAACTGATCACTTTTAAACAATATATAGGAACGGTCTTCAGAATCCATATATATAGTCCTTCCAGTCTCCTCGATAGCTTCATCATTTTCTTTGTTAACTATAGATGAGACCTTGAATTCTTCTTCTGGACATTGATCTTGAGAAGGCACCAGCTCATGGACATGATATGGGAAGACAAGCTGTGAATTAGATACCTCAAGACTTCTATAAACAAAATCTCTCAGTCCCACTGGACCATAAATGTCAACAGGTTGTTTTGGTGGTGTAGAACCAAGCTGTAAACTCACAGTACAGAGCAGACCTGGAAGTCCAAATAAATGATCTCCATGCAGATGTGTAATAAAGATCTTTGTAATCTTACCTGCAGAAACAAAAGCATAAATATAATAACTGCAGAAAGCACAGAAGCTATGTATTAATAGATAAACGTTATAAAAAAAAATATAACACCCATCTAGATAATTGAGCTAGTCAAATCACTTTTAAGAACCAGTGAAATAGATATACAGACGTGGTCAAAAGTATTGGTACCCTTGCATTTTAAAGCATTTATACCCTTGCATTTTAAGAGAGAAACACAAAAAATCCTGACTGGTGTTTGCCAAAATGCATGTTGACACGCCAGTCCTTTTGGACAGACTAAACAAAAGTAGAGCTTTTTGACAAATCACAACAACTACATGTTTACAAAAGGAAAAAAACATAATTTATGCTTACCTGATAAATTTATTTCTCTTGTGGTGTATCCAGTCCACGGATCATCCATTACTTGTGGGATATTCTCCTTCCCAACAGGAAGTTGCAAGAGGATCACCCACAGCAGAGCTGCTATATAGCTCCTCCCCTAACTGCCATATCCAGTCATTCGACCGAAACTAGCCGAGAAAGGAGAAACCATAGGGTGCAGTGGTGACTGTAGTTTAAAATTTAGACCTGCCTTAAAAGGACAGGGCGGGCCGTGGACTGGATACACCACAAGAGAAATAAATTTATCAGGTAAGCATAAATTATGTTTTCTCTTGTTAGGTGTATCCAGTCCACGGATCATCCATTACTTGTGGGATACCAATACCAAAGCTAAAGTACACGGATGAAGGGAGGGACAAGGCAGGTACTTAAACGGAAGGGACCACTGCCTGTAGAACCTTTCTCCCAAAAATAGCCTCCGAAGAAGCAAAAGTATCAAATTTGTAAAATTTTGAAAAGGTATGAAGCGAAGACCAAGTCGCCGCTTTGCAAATCTGTTCAACAGAAGCCTCATTTTTAAAGGCCCAGGTGGAAGCCACAGCTCTAGTAGAATGAGCTGTAATCCTTTCAGGGGGCTGCTGTCCAGCAGTCTAATAGGCTAAGCGTATTACGCTCATAAGCCAAAAAGAAAGAGAGGTTGCCGAAGCCTTTTGACCTCTCCTCTGTCCAGAGTAAACAACAAACAGGGAAGATGTTTGACGAAAATCTTTAGTCGCTTGTAAGTAAAATTTTAAAGCACGGACTACGTCCAAATTATGTAAAAGACGTTCCTTCTTTGAAGAAGGATTAGGACACAATGATGGAACAACAATCTCTTGATTGATATTCTTGTTGGAAACTACCTTAGGTAAAAACCCAGGTTTTGTACGCAGAACTACTTTATCTATATGGAAAATCAGATAAAGAGAATCACATTGTAAAGCTGATAACTCAGAGACTCTACGAGCCGAGGAAATAGCCATCAAAAACAGAACTTTCCAAGATAAAAGTTTGATATCAATGGAATGAAGGGGTTCAAACGGAACTCCTTGAAGAACCTTAAGAACCAAGTTTAAGCTCCATGGAGGAGCAACAGGTTTAAACACAGGCGTAATTCTAACCAAAGCCTGACAAAATGCCTGGACGTCTGGAACCTCTGCCAGACGCTTGTGCAAAAGGATAGACAGAGCAGAAATCTGTCCCTTTAAAGAACTAGCTGATAATCCTTTATCCAAACCCTCTTGGAGAAAGGACAATATCCTAGGAATCCTAACCTTACTCCATAAGTAATTCTTGGATTAACACTAATGAAGATATTTGCGCCATATCTTATGGTAGATTTTCCTGGTTACAGGCTTTCGTGCCTGTATTAAGGTATCAATGACTGACTCGGAGAAGCCACGCCTTGATAAAATCAAGCGTTTAATCTCCAGGCAGTGAGTCTCAGAGAAATTAGATTTGGATGATTGAAAGGACCTTGTAGTAGAAGGTCTTGTCTCAGAGGCAGAGGCCAAGGTGGAAAGGATGACATGTCCACCAGGTCTACATACCAGGTCCTGCGTGGCCACGCAAGCGCGATAAAGATCACCAATGCTCTCTCCTGTTTGATTTTGGCAATCAGTCAAGGGAGCAGAGGAAACGGTGGAAACACATAAGCCAGGTTGAAGAACCACGGTGCTGCTAGAGCATCTATCAGCGTCGCTTCTGGGTCCCTGGACCCGAGATCCAATTCTGGTGTGCCCCAACGATGAACCAATTGAGCAAACACCTCCGGATGGAGCTCCGACTCCCCCAGATGAAAAGTCCATCTCCCAGTTCTCTACACCTGGGATATGGATCGCTGATAGATGGCAAGAGTGAGTCTCTGCCCAGCGAATTATCTTGGAGACTTCTGACATCGCTAGGGAGCTCCTGGTCCCCCCTTGATGGTTGATGTAAGCCACAGTCGTGATGTTGTCCGACTGAAATCTGATGAACCTCAGGGTTGCTAACTGTGGCCAAGCTAGAAGAGCATTGAATATTGCTCTTAACTCCAGAATATTTATTGGGAGGAGTTTCTCCTCCTGAGTCCACGATCCCTGAGCCTTCAGGGAATTCCAGACTGCACCCCAACCTAGAAGGCTGGCATCTGTTGTTACAATTGTCCAATCTGGCCTTTGGACAGATGGACCCGAGATAGCCACCAGAGAAGAGAATCTCTGGTCTCTTGATCCAGATTTAGCAGAGGGGACAAATCTGTGTAATCCCCATTCCACTGACTGAGTATGCATAATTGCAGCGGTCTGAGATGTAGGCGCGCAAATGGCACTATGTCCATCGCCGCTACCATTAAGCCGATCACTTCCATGCACTGAGCCACCGAAGGGCGCGGAATGTAGTGAAGAACACAGCAGGAATTTAGAAGCTTTGATAACCTGGACTCCGTCAGGTAAATTTTCATTTCTACAGAATCTATCAGAGTTCCTAGGAAGGAAACCCTTGTGAGGGGTGATAGAGAACTCTTTCCCTCGTTCACTTTCCACCCATGCGAACTCAGAAATGCCAACACTATGTCCGTATGAGATTTGGCAATTTGGAAGTTTGACGCCTGTATCAGGATGTCGTCTAGATAAGGGGCCACTGCTATACCCCGTGGTCTTAGGACCGCCAGAAGAGACCCCAGAACCTTTGTAAAAATTCTTGGGGCTGTAGCTAACCCGAAGGGAAGAGCCACAAACTAGTAATGCCTGTCTAGAAAGGCAAACCTTAGGAACCGATGATGATCTTTGTGAATCGGTATGTGAAGGTAAGCATCCTTCAAATCCACTGTGGTCATGTACTGACCCTCCTGGATCATAGGTAGGATTGTCCGAATAGTTTCCATTTTGAACGATGGAACTCTGAGGAATTTGTTTAAGATCTTTAGATCCAAAATTGGTCTGAAGGTTCCCTCTTTTTTGGGAACCACAAACAGATTTGAATAAAATCCCTGTCCTTGTTCCATCTGTGGAACTGGATGGATCACTCCCATTATTAGGAGGTCTTGCACACAGCGTAAGAATGCCTCTTTGTTTATCTGGTTTACAGATAATCTCGAAAGGTGAAATCTCCCTTGTGGGGGGGAAGCTTTGAAGTCCAGAAGATATCACTGAGATATGATCTCCAACGCCCAGGGATCCTGAACATCTCTTGCCTACGCCTGGGCGAAGAGAGAAAGTTTGCCCCCTACTAGATCCGTTGCCGGATAGGGGGCCATTCCTTTATGCTGTCTTAGAGGCAGCAGCAGGCTTTCTGGCCTGCTTGCCTTTGCTCCAGGCATGGTTAGATTTCCAGGCCGGCTTGGATTGCGCAAAAGTTCCCTCTTGTTTTCTAGCAGAGGAAGTTGATGCTGCACCTGCCTTGAAGTTTCGAAAGGCACGAAAATTAGACTGTTTGGCCCTTGATTTAGCCCTGTCCTGAGGAAGGGTATGACCCTTACCTCCAGTAATGTCAGCAATAATTTCCCTCAAACCAGGCCCGAATAGGGTCTACCCCTTGAAGGGAATGTTAAGTAATTTAGACTTTGAAGTCACGTCAGCTGACCAAGATTTAAGCCATAGCGCCCTACGCGCCTGGATGGCGAATCCAGAATTCCTAGCTGTTAGTTTAGTCAAATGAACAATGGCATCAGAAACAAAAGAATTAGCTAGCTTAAGTGTTCTAAGCTTGTCAAGTATTTCAGTCAATGGAGTAGCTGTCCGAAAGGCCTCTTCCAGAGACTCAAACCAGAACGCCGCAGCAGCAGTGACAGGAGCAATGCATGCAAGGGGCTGCAGGATAAAACCTTGTTGAATAAACATTTTCTTAAGGTAACCTAATTTTTTATCCATTGGATCTGAAAAAGCACAACTGTCCTCGACAGGGATAGTGGTACGCTTTGCTAAAGTAGAAACTGCTCCCTCCACCTTAGGGACCGTCTGCCATAAGTCCCGTGTGGTGGTGTCTATTGGAAACATTTTTCTAAAAAAAGGAGGGGGGGGGGAAACAGCACACCGGGTCTGTCCCACTCCTTAGTAATAATTTCTGTAAACCTTTTAGGTATTGGAAAAACGTCAGTACACACCGGCACCGCGTAGTATTTATCCAGTCTACATAATTTCTCTGGCACTGCAATTGTGTCACAGTCATTCAGAGCAGCTAAAACCTCTCCAAGCAACACCCGGAGGTTCTCAAGCTTAAATTTAAAAGTAGACATATCTGAATCAGGTTTCCCCGAGTCAGAGACGTCACCCACAGACTGAAGCTCTTCCTCAGCTTCTGCATATTGTGACGCAGTATCAGACATGGGCCTTAAAACATCTGCGCGCTCTGTATTACGTCTAACCCCAGAGCTATCGCGCTTTCCTCTGAATTCAGGCAGTCTGGCTAATACTGCTGACAGGGTATTATCCATGATTGCCGCCATGTCCTGCAAAGTAATCGCTATGGGCGTCTTTGATGTACTTGGCGCCATTTTAGCGTGAGTCCCTTGAGCGGGAGTCAAAGGGTCCGACACGTGGGGAGAGTTAGTCGGCATAACTTCCCCCTCGTCAGAATCCTCTGGTGATAATTCTTTTAAAAATAACAGCTGATCTTTATTGTTTAAAGTGAAATCAATACATTTAGTACACATTCTCCTATGGGGTTCCACCATGGCTTTTAAAGATAATGAACAAGGAGTTTCCTCTATGTCAGACATGTTTATACAGACTAGCAATGAGACTAGCAAGCTTGGAAAACACTTTAAATCAAGTTAACAAGCAATATAAAAAAACGTTACTGTGCCTTTAAGAGAAACAAATTTTGCCAAAATTTGAAATAACAGTGAAAAAAGGCAGTTAAACTAACGAAATTTTTACAGTGTATGTAACAAGTTAGCAGAGCATTGCACCCACTTGCAAATGGATTATTAACCCCTTAATACAAAAAACAGATTAACAAAACGAAAAATATGTTTTTTAAACAGTCATAACAACTGCCACAGCTCCTACTTTTGAAGCCTTTTGAGCCCTTCAGAGATGTCCTATAGCATGCAGGGGACTGCTGAGGGAAGCTGAATGTCACAGTTTGTAATTTTAACTGCACCAACTGTAACTTTTATACTATAACAGTGGAAAGCCTCAGGAAACTGTTTCTAGGTAAAAATAAAGCCAGCCATGTGGAAAAAACTAGGCCCCAATAAGTTTTATCACCAAAGCATATATAAAAACGATTAAACATGCCAGCAAACGATTTATATTGCACATTAATCAGAGTATATACCTCTGATAGCAAGCCTGATACTAGTCGCTATTAAATCACTGTATTTAGGCTTTAACTTACATTAATCCGGTATCAGCAGCATTTTCTAGCAAATTCCATCCCTAGAAAAACTTAACTGCACATACCTTATTGCAGGATACCCTGCACGCCATTCTCCCTCTGAAGTTACCTCACTCCTCAGACATATGTGAGAATGGCAGTGGATCTTAGTTACTTCTGCTAAGATCATAGAAAAACGCAGGCAGATTCTTCTTCTAAATGCTGCCTGAGATAAAACAGTACACTCCGGTACCATTTAAAAACAATAAACTTTTGATTGAAGAAAAAACTAACTATATTTTACCACTTTCCTCTAACTACCTCCAGCTATGTTGAGAGCTTGCAAGAGAATGACTGGATATGGCAGTTAGGGGAGGAGCTATATAGCAGCTCTGCTGTGGGTGATCCTCTTGCAACTTCCTGTTGGGAAGGAGAATATCCCACAAGTAATGGATGATCCGTGGACTGGATACACCTAACAAGAGAAAAGAAGCTTTCAAAGAAATGTTTTGGGTCTCCTTTTCTGCCTCTGGCACTGGGTGCCAAGAATCTGTGCAGGGCACAATGAAATCAGAAGATTATCAAGGCATTCTGGAGTGAAACGTACTGCCCAGTGTCAGAAAACTGTGTCTCAGTTTCAGGTCATGAGTCCTCCAGCAGGATAATGACCCGAAACATACCTCAATAAGCACCTAAGAATGGATAAGAAGAAAATACTGGACTACTCCGAAGTGGCCTTCTATGAGTCCAAATCTGAATACCATTGAACATCTGCGGAAAGAGCTGAAACTCACAGTTGGGAAAAGGCATTTGTCAAACCTGAGAGAACTGGAGCAGTTTGCTAAAAAAGAGTGGGACAAAATTCTTATTTAGAGCTACAGAAAGCGCTCAATTGCAGTTATCTCCAAAGGCTGTGCTATGAAATATTTAAAAACAAAAAAGTGTCCATGGTATAAATCAAAAGTGAAGTTTCTGTTCCGTTACATTTAAAATAAAAAATGTTGGATACCAAATATGTTTGTTAATTTTTACTTAGATCAAAGAAGATTGTTCATTTTCCTAAAGTGGAAGGGTACCAATACTCTCTGCCACATCTGTATGTCGAAGATTCCTGGAACATATTGTGAGGGGGAAAAAAAGAGACAATGGAGAATTAGGAGTTACAATATCACAAAAATTACACTGTAGTTTATAACAAATTATATAAAAGTTTAATTTTCCTTAACAGCCAAGTTAATTAGTTTTAGTCACAATACAATGATCTGGAAAAGGCAATGAAATAGTAATGCATATGATTACCATTCATTTGCCGAAGGATATCTACTTTTTAAATTAATGCTTTGTACAATAAACATGTTAGTTGAAGCTCAAATCTATAAAAGTGAGTTCAGAATATGTACAAAGAACAACTGATTAATGAAGTAAAAGTGAATTGTAGAAACTGTATCTTCAATTTACTGAAGGGAGGATTATAGATACCATTATTTTATTTCTTCTGTTCATAAGTTCCATCAGACCTAGTGCCTTAACTTAGCCTTTAGGCAATTTAATATTTAACTGCATTTTTTTCATTTGTTTTGTTTTTTAGAAACATGCTCAAGTCTTTCCATAATAGTATTTTCAATATATGTTACTAATAATATAGCTGCCCTTTAGACCAGAATTTTTTTTAAATATATATATATATATATATATATATATATATATATATACACACATACACACACACACACACATACATATACACCCACACACACACAGTATATAAATATATAAAAAAAAAAAAGTAACATTCTTCTGAGTGAAGAACAATGCTATTTAAACTATTTCTTAACGCACCTTCACGTTCGTGCTCAAGCGAAAGCTAGAACAGGGTTTTCTAGCACACCCTATAGAAGTCCATGGGGAGAGGGAGGTAGGGCAGCCACGCTATCCTGTATGAGGCTTTGTCTTGATCGATACATTTTAACTTTCAACTTGTAATAAGAGCGCAAGAATAGAAGCGCTATTGATTTAAAGGGACAAGAAACAACATTTTTTTCTTTCATGATTCAAATAGATTAATAGATTAAACAACATTCAGCATTATTTCTATCATCAATTTTGATACAATCTCTTGATATCCTTTATTAAAGGAGCAGAAATGTGCTACTAGAGCTAGCTTAACACATAGGTAAGCCAATGACAAGGAGTATATGTACAGCCACAGATCAGCAGCTAACTCCCAGTTACTGAGCCTAGCTAGGTATGCTTTTCAACAAAAGATTACCAAAAGAACTAAGCAAATTAGATAATAGAAGTAAATTGGAAAGTTGTTTAAAATCTGAATCATGAAAGAAAATGTTTGGGTTTCATGTCACTTTAACTTGAGTGCGGTGTTATTAGCGTTATATAGCGCTCTTACTTTTGCACTCCACTTGTAATCTAGCCCAATGTGAGAGTTGAATGGGGGGGGTTGCTTATAGGATTTTCTCATGTCCTTAGAAAGAAAATTAAAAAAAAAAAAATTGTGAACGCATTTTTTCTCCCAAACATATTTGGAATTTTTTTTTTTTTTTTTTTTTTTTTAAACATTTTTATTGAGGAACTGCATAATACAAATAGCAAACATACATAAGAATGTACATTGGTGATAATACAGATGTTATGTAATAAACAGATATTCATTAGGTATTTAGAGAGTCCTCTGTTTTTGTTTATGATTTCTGCCCCTGTAAATACAATTCAGGTCGCTCTTGGACCTTATCATTTAAATTAAGGTAATGTTAGGGACCATTATGAACAAAATAAAGAAAGCAGTATCAACGAAAATAAAGAAAAAAACAAAAAGATAAGCCAAACACACAAAGAGATAAACATTATAGGAGATAGACATGGATTAAACCTTCAGGTGTCCTTTTGAAGAAGACTAGTAAATTCACACTCTATATTTTGTGTTCCACAAGGGGACAACACAGCATTGAACATTGCTAAGAAATTATTGCTCCAAATATTCCAACTCTGACCATTAAAATTATTAATAGTACCTAATTGCATAATACATGAGTAACAAATGCCCCACAGGAAGGGCTTATGATTAAGGGTTGTTGTCTACATGGTGATAAATATAATTCAATATGATTTACATAAAGACCCACATCATCTTATTAAAGATTAAAGTATGTCCTACTTCGCTCATGGCCTCGGCCGCAGGCCACTAAGCAAGCTTAAATTATGGAATGTTGCGGGTATCTTCGATGTTGTCCTAGAGTATACTTCTATTGTTTAAAATGCTCCACCGGTGGCCCCCCTCTTACCCTCAGCAGAAACAAACAAAAAAGGCATTATTAGAACTATAATTATACCTGCAGGATTAATGTCAATAACATAGTATCATGAATAGCAAAATTGACGTAGTAATGTTCTGATACAATCCTGTGGAGTCATATAATGTGCCATAGCTGCCCCCCATATTTTAAATTAAACACATATCTGATAAACCAAATGGCTAAAATATAAGTAACAGTGCAACTGGGTTAAATATTAATACTGTACGAGCTGGAGAACAGAGGTATGTTTAGCCCCAAGGTTTAGTTTACCCATTTGGGATTACAGGATCACATGAGTCCCCATGTAAAACAAGAGAAGAATGGCTCCGGAGAAGAGAAAAAGTTTTATGTGTAGCCACAAATTCATACACCATGCGGAGATCACTCTGTATCATTTGAGGTGCCTCTGAGGATTGATGACTCTGAGCATAGGTGCCAAACACAGCCGCCAACACGGAGAGCGACTGCGATTCAGCTGTGGCCTCCCGAGGGTCCCCCCAGAAGCCCTTCGCATTCACCATCAGCAGACTGTGTCCTCTCATCCACTGAAGCCCGCTTGATCTGCCGGGTGAATGCAAAGTCTCATACCTCGTTGAGTTCTTCTGCTCCGGAACTGTTGCGTGTGGGCTATTTGCCCTCTCTAGTGTCGGCATAGCCTGCCGCGGTTCTTGCAGTAAGATACCCTCAGCGGGCCCCTCTTGTGTGCTGGATAAATCTAGGGAGAACTCCTCCGTGTGTTCAGCAATTGCCGGTATGAAACGCTTCATGAGAATGTCATATGGAGCGTTATCACTTAGTTGCTGGCACATTAATTCAAGTTTACGCCATCGTTCAAGGAAATTATCATGCTTGTCTGGTTCTCCCGCAGTAGCCATCTTAACTACGCAGTGTGTATTGTTTCGCTTCAAAATCTAGTGATATAATTGTGCAAATCCAGAAGGTAGTATATTCATATATCTCAATATGTTATTTCTGAAAAAGTCAGTAAGGCAGATACCTGCTGCCAGCACTGAAAACCCGGTGGAGCCGGGGGAGGTCGTTACCTATAGATAGGCCGCCGCCTTAGGTCTTGATCGCCCGAACTATAGCTCTGTTATCATAAAAACAGCAAACAAAGAGTATGATATAGCCACCGTAACTCCAGTGACTGTGATATGTTAAAATATTCAGATGGTTTAGTTGTAAAGTGCTCTTAAATCAGCGGATTATAGAGAGTTCCTACAGAGCTTATAGTAGATGCGTCCTGTCAGGAACGCTGCTCGGACACGCCCCCCATATTTGGAATTTTATGTGAGAATCATTCAGACTTCATTCACAAAACTGGTGGAACATGTATATGGACCGTGTAGATTATTATATGTGTCAGTTTCATATTAAACGTTCAGTGGTTCACACTCCTTCAACTTGTTTTATTACAACCGTGATTCAGTTCTGAAGTTAGTGCAAATACTTGCATCATTCCCTAAATCTTGGTTTGCTCAAACACCAGGCTCCTAAAATGGTTTTGCAACTTAAGTTACCAGAGAGGGGAACAACGTACACTGAAGTATGAACAACTGGAAACGTTAAAAGACAGTGTTAAACGTTTAATAGGCTCCACATGTTTACTGTAAAAAATTGAACTTAACAAAAAAAAAAATGATTGCATTAAAATAATGATATAAATGTAAATAAAGAAAATGCGAAGCATAAAGAATGACAAATCATTTGGCTCAATAAAAACAACGTAACTTGAAACTTAATTTGCAAATTCTTCCTCTTAGGGACAAATTTGTCAAATTGAATCATTCTGATAAAAATAGGGATCTATTTATACAATTTACTAACAAGCTTCAGTACTATTATTGTAGCTCCTAGGAAAGCATTTATTTTTCAAGGTTAGAATTGGACGGACTAACAAAATTAAAGGGACATGAACCCCCCCAAAAAAAATGTATGATTCGGAGAACAATCAATTTTTTTTTTAACAACTTTCCAATTGACTTCTAATATCAATTTTTCTTTATTCTCTTGGTATCTTTTGTTGAAAAGCAGACGCAAGCTCAGGAGCCTGCATGAGTCTGGAGCACTGTACGGCAGCAGTTTTGCAAGAATGTTATCCATTTGCGAGAGCTTTAGCACTATTTCCGCCATGTAGTGCTCCAGATGCCTAAGTAAGTATCTCTTCAACAAAGAATAACATGGGAACAAAGCAAATTTGATAATTGAAGTAAATTGGATTTTTTTTAACTTGTATGCTCTGTCTAAGGCCCTGATGATCAAAGCATTGTGTTAAAGTGAAAGTTAATTTTGCTTCCAGTGAATCAAGCTGCAGTTAGCCTTCCTAATAAACACTCAAGCCAAAAATATAAGTATCTGTAAATAAATTTATTTTTACCGTTCACATTGTACAGTGTGTTCCTCCGCCCCCTCGCATTCTTCCGGGTTTAGGCCTTTTTCACTGTTCAACGGACAGAATAGTAAATTGCGTAATGATGCGCGCTCGTACCTGACAATCCAAAATTTGCGCATGCGCACTTACACTCACTACGCTGAGATACATACTATCAGTGAATCACTTGATTCATTGTTTAGAGTTTCAGCGTAGATGGTGTGAAGACTGCGTCTTAAAGTGCACAATTTGAGGATATAATGTTGAAATAACTGCATATTACATATAGCTTTATTTTTCTAGTGATGCAGTTTTAACATTCTATACTTACTGTAAGATATAACACTACTTCAGGTGATCGCTAAGCTCGCAAGCTCTGTGTAACTTGTATGACAAAAGAGCAAGATTCCCTTTGTCAATGCGCATGCGGCTAGCATGAACGTGCTTTAAGAAAGAGTGCGTTGGGAGGTAGCCGCATGCGCATTAGAAGATGTGGGCGTTGTTATTGATGCTGGAGATGCCAATGGGGTAGCCAAACGGTTAGATACCGATCGATTCGTCACAGCAAAATAATAAAAAAAAAATTTTTAACACGGGTGGAGGAACGATTAGCAGTTTGCACACAATGTGAAAGGGAAAAAAAGTATTTAGAAATAGATGAATAAAAATTCATGAATGAAAGTTAACTTTATTTTGCATGTAATTTCGATATATAAAGAGCGCAACCCCTGACTTTACTTTCACTCTAATGGCAATTTTTCAAAAGGGATCCGTTGTAGGATCGAAATTTTCAAAAGGGCTGAAAAATCAGTGTTTGAAGACTTTAAAGTTTTATTATACATTTCTCATACCAACGATATTTTCAAAGCGGCATCGCCACTCACATTGAAGATGTAATGTAAATGATCCCATTTACACGTTAGACATGTACATTGTCTAATTCATTTATTCAGTACGCAAACAAATAAACAAAGACCAGTCTACACAAATGGAAAGAATAAAGAATGTATTGATTGAAAATCTTTGATACATTTGTTTATTCAAAAAGAGCAAACCAAAAAAACCTGCTACACAGCCCTACACTATTAACCCTTAAAGCAACATAACCCCCATAACAACTAACCTCACTAGATTATTAACCACTAACACTCCATGACCTCATCGCAACCTAACCCACTATACTATTAACCCCTAAAGCACCATGACCTCATTGTAAATTATCCCCACCAAACTATTCATCCCTAAATTGAAATAACCCCCATCGCAAGCAAACCCCACTAGACTATTACCCCTACAGAGATGACCCCTATTGCAAACTAACCCTACCACCCTATTAACCCTCTAACTGCTAACACCTCAAGAAACTAGAACCCCTAAATTAAAAAAGAACCGTATACTTTTAAAAAGATATAACCTAGAAATAAGAAAAAAGCCCCCACCCAAAAACATTACTAAAAAAAACAATCTGAAGTCTTCTCTCTTCATTCTTAATCTGGCATAATCCACACAGGAAAGGATAATCCACCGTTGGCCTTTATTTGGGGATTACCTTTTCTTGCGACGGATCAAGAAAAGAAGAGAGAAAAGACTTCGGATTGTAATAGGAATTAGTTTTTTATGTTTTCTGTTACTTTGGGTAATTTCTTGGCTTTGGGATTTATGTTTAGAATTTTTTTTTAGGGGGGGGGCTTCTTTATTTTTAAAGGTATACTGTTCTTTTTAACTTAGGTGGCTTTAGGTTAGGAGTCTTTAGGTGGCTTTAGGTTAGGAGTCTCTACATTTTTTGTAAAAAAAATGTATGCAGGTCATTTTGAAATTAAATGAAATTTGCGATTAGGTAGTTACACTAAAGCACCAGCTCAATTGTAATGTGCTGATTAACTGGAGTATAAAGCAATTTTAAAGTTTTATAATATAGTGCATGAGTTGAAAATTGCATTGCAAATTAGCTGCAGAGAAAAAAAAAAAGAAATTGTGTTACGTTTTTAAAATGTCTCTTGAATACATTAGTTTCCTGTGCTCTTGGTCTAACATCACAAAATTATATGGTCAACTTGTTGTAATAAAAAGGGGCAATGCTCACAATGTCTTACATTCAAGAGTCACAGCTTTGCAGACCTGGAAAGGTTAGGGGACGGGGTTGAAAAATCCCTGAGAGCCAGTCATCAATCAATGCACAGCCACTTTGTAGCACTGCTTCATGTTTGACTGTTCTCTTCAAACAGCACTTTGCTCTGGTTACATTGTGTTTAGGAAAACTTACTCAGTGCAGTCAGAGCACAGTGCTGTTTGAAGAGCAGCAGCACTGCAAAGTGAAAACAGTTCCTGCATGCGTCCTGTTCTTTCTGCAGACATGCTGCATTTTATGCAATGACATTTCAGATCACAGCATGTTCTGCCTTGGGGATAGTTTGGGGGTTATGGCGTATTAGGGGTTAATAGTGCAGCAAGGTTAGTTTGCAATGGGGGTTATGCTGCTTTAAGGGTTAATAGTGTAGTGAGTTTGTTTGCGATGGGGGTTATGGTGCTTTAGGGGTTTATAGTGTAGTGGGGCTAGTTTGAGATGGGGTTATGGTGAATATATTAATGAAAGCACATGAATAATACACCTTTATGTGTATTACATATAAAAACTTTGTAACCAGCACCGGAGACTACAATGCATCTTGCATTACCCTGGGTTTCTCCTATTAAGCTCAATTCTTAGAGCAATTGAAATGCTGCAACTTGTAAGTAGGATTGCTCAGCTTGCTGTATATAATTGAATTTTACAGTTTCACTATATGTTTTTTTTTCTCTTTTTAAAAGAAGCAACCTGAAGATTTGTCAAAATTGCTGTTATCCGTCCACTTTAAATTAAATAGGACTTACAGTAACCTGTATTTTAATGGGGAAATATTCAAAGCACTGTCCTCCACATTAGATGCACCTTCTTAGCCATATCCGTCTCACCAGTTTTTCATTGGTGAGAATTTCTATTGTGAGAAATCTAGTGAAACTCAATTTTCATATGTATTATTTGAAGTGTTACTACCCAGAAACCATTTTTTGTTTTAGAAAATGGCGTCTTTGTTGTGTAAATATACTTTAAATACAGCCCCACACACGCGCGCGATCAGAGATAAGTGGCGATGTTGTCAGACTTTTGCTGAAACTGCAATCCTTATTATTTCCTAAAGTAGAGACATTATCACTCCTCTGAACAGAGAGGGTTAGCCCACGTTCTTTGAATATATCACCAGACCCACGAATTGAAAGACTGGCAAAGCCAAAAATCATAAAAGCCTTAATCACAAAAGAACATTTTGGGGTTTCATATCCCTTTAAGCAAGACTAGTTTTAGAAGCTGGGAATAAACCTAACCATGAAGGATGTCATTTTAAATCATGCAGTTGCTATTAAATTTTAAATCATGCAGTTGCTATTAAATTCATAGGTTCTACTCAACAGTATCCCAAAACAGTTATGAGTGTGGGGGTGCTGGCATCCCATTTGCTTCGTGCGGAGGTTACACCTGCTGATCTCAGCAATGCTGGTAACAGCTGCGATATCAACAGGTCAAGAAAGTTTAATAAGCCAGTGTAACACATGTTAAAGAATCTTTGATAGTATCTCTTATGGTTTTAGATTTCCCTTGCTTGGATTATGGACTTTACTAAAATAGAAGTCAAATAAATAATTATGCTTTGGCAACACAGAAACTCAAAATAGTTTACAATCCTAGTTTTTTTTTTTTTTTTAGCCATTGGTTCAGAAAGTATCTTTGAAAAATACATGTTTAACCAAAGCATGTAGGAACAGGATGTACAAATATTCAGCAGAGTTATACTGCCAAATATAACTTACTAGTGTATTATAGGAAGCATTCTGTAAAAAAAATGTATTATAGACCCCTAAAATGCCTAAAACAATGCTTGACAAATGTGTATAAATCTAGGAGGAGCAAGCTCAAAAATATAGGAACCAGGTATTTTTTGAGCATATTTAAAAAATAAATTTTATTTTTGTTAATAATCAGAGAAAATGTAATCTTCCTCATTGGCATATATAATATGCATCTGCAATAGGTAACAATGAATATAGGCGGGGGTATTTTTAACAAATTCCACAAAAAATATATGCAAAAAGTGAAATAATAAAATACTCTAACATATTTGAGCTTTTTTGCACTTTAAAAAGATAACTACTGGATGTTAATGAATAATATATATTTTTTCCAATTATTTTTTATTGAGGTTATTATAAATATATACAATGTATGTAAAATTTCCAAAACTTTAGTACAAACGTTGGTGTATATATAAACAGTGTACAGTCAGGAAAATATATATTCAAAATGAAATAGGCAGAGATATCAGTAACCTCATTTTTGTAATTATATATACACCTCTTCTTAAATAAGTAGGCCACTCTTGGACAGTGGTAAAGTATAAATATGCAATGGAGGTGAGTTGAGTCTATAGCCACTTTTGAGCTAAACCATTAAATATATATATCACCAACAAATTATATAATAAGTTTCAACCATTATGGGCAACATTTCGTTCTTCTGTAAACATAAGAAGTACACTCATCAACAAATCATCATCGTCTAGGGAGATGCAATACCAAAATAATATCAATGATATAATAAATCTTTTAGCAGTCTGTCTACTCTGTTCCAGTACAGAAAATGAGTTGCTCAAACTTCAGAGTCTATTTATAACCGGAAATTTTTAAGTTTCATGGAAATAAAGTATAGTTGATGAAGATGAATGAATTAGGTTGTTATCATGGAGAGAGAAAATAAATATTTCTATAGGATTCATTTTCCTTTGCTTACGAAGTAAGCTCACTGGTGTAAGGAGGGGGGGGGGGGAATAAGGAAAAATGGTGGAACGGAGCCATCAAAAACTCAAAGGAGTGAGGTTAGAGGCTAGGAGGCACATATAAGGAAATATAACTTTGAGGCCGGGTTGGTATAGAAACATATCATCTCCGGACATAGAGAGGGACATAAGTGGTATCTCCCCTCGGGGGTTGCTGTCACCACTGGACGAAAGACGGGAAAGGGGTAATGGATATAACCCTCTCTATCCCGTAGAGCGGGAAAGGGCGACAGGAGATACCTTTCTTTCCTCTCTCTTTTCCTCCCTTTCCGGGTGTATATTATTGGAGCTAACATAGCCATATAAACCAGAACCCAGGTGATATTATACAATATAACATATGTGTTATTAGTTTGCCAAAATCGTAGCCAAATCAAAATAGATGGAAGCTAAGAGGGCTCAAAACTATTTCCTGGTGTTGGTATGGAGAATGGCACATCCAAGAAATGATTCCCAACTATGGTGTACCCTGAGATATGTAAATTTAACTCAAGTTAAATAGGAACTAGTTTAGCCTATATATCTTTTGTACTTATTATCATAGGTTACTTTGTAATATATAAAATGTCAAACAACAGTTCTCCTTTGGATACTTATTGCCCAGACTTTATATCGAAATAATGACCTGGCGTAACCATATGTAACAGTAATGCCCAAATGGGATCCAAATACAGAGCACTCAAAGTTCAATGTGTAGTCCAATAGTGGACTCAGTGTTAGGGCTCAAAGTGAGACAAAGTGCCTTAAATAGATGAAATGAGCTTACTCTGAAACACCCCGCTCCAAGGTGAGTCCGGTCCTGGGGAGAAAAGGTAATCCACTTGCGCCGGCGGTCCGTGCTGCTTCACTGCTTGTCGGGCGTCTTCCGGAAACAACAGTGTGCAGCGTGATACCTACGACCTCCCTCTTCAGACGTCACCGGGGGTGTGGGGAAAGCTCCTAAGAGGAGTGGCTTGCTGCTGTGCAGTACCGTATGCATTGTGGTATGTCTTAAACTCCTCTCAGGGTCCCTCTTGGCAGTCTGTAATCAGCTCCTGATCGGCTCAGTGGGGGAATATAGATAGGGATTTTCCCCAATAGGTGCTCAACGCTTCAAAGGGTCAGAATATAAGCAGTGCAAAAAGGAGGTGAAGCTGGGCTCCAATTAAAACTTAAACACATTTTATTAGTATAAGTTAAAATGTACACACATGTGCAGAAAAAATGGGGGTCAGTGCATAGCGGACGCTTTTCGGCTTCCTGCCGCTGTCAAAGCTAGTTAAAAATGAGAGGTTACTATCCCACCCTTTAAACGAACAGGTTAACCCCCATTGGCTGTTACTCACACACCTCCTTTAACAATAAGTCCATCCTCCCAATAAAGGATCGAGGGAGAGGGGTCACTATAGGTAAGTTGCTTATAAGTCTTGTTATATTGCTGGATACTCGAGAACCTCTTTCAGTATAGAGTGCATTAAATATGGACCCATAAACCTTGAAAATTTAAGAGGATGCAACAGCATGTTGGAATTACAGAAAATTCTCAATGTGGTGTACATTGAAGGAAATTGTACAGTGGATGGCTCAATGTAGGTCTTGAAGTGAGACAGAAGTTATTTTGTCCAGGAAGCTAAGAGACAGCTGGGTAATACCCATGACTACAGAGTCCAAAATTCGGATTCCACTAAAGTTTTCAGTAAAAAACTGCGTGATCTAGTGGACGATGGAAGGGCTATATAGATAAGGACACAGGGGACTACCTGTTGATCACAAACCCTAGGATCCCCATTTTTAACCACCTCCCTAAAGTCCACAAATCCTTGGACAATGTGGTAGGGAGGCCTATTGGATCACTTTTAGAGCACTTAGCCGAGTGGCTTGATTTAATTCTACAGCCAATGGTACTTGAACTTTGGAGCTATGTGAGAGACACTAAGCACTTCCTTAGTTTGATGGAATGTATAATATGGAAAGATCAAATACAGATGGCTCACTGTGGATGTCAAAGCCCTGTACTCCTCTATCCCGCAAGAAAAAGGCCTATTGGCCTTGAGGTTTTTCTTATTGAAACATCATGACTCACTTCTTCTCACTCACAACTACTTAGAGTTTGAGGGGGTCTTTTATCTCCAGGTATGTGGAACTGCTATGGGGGCGAAATTCACCTCCTCCTACGCCAACCTATTTATGGGGTGGTGGGAGCAGGACCACATATATGGAGTAAAGGACCCCTTCTACTCGAAGATAGTGACATATAGGATATTCATTGATGATCTCCTATTCATTTGGAGAGGGAGTGAAGTAGAAGTATCATTCTTTGTTAACTACCTAAATACCAATGATTTGGGTATCTCTTTACATTTGAGTCCAATCCATTAAGCATTAATTATCTTGACATCACTCTAATGGGTCACAGCGGTGAGGAGGTGCAAACTAAGGTTTTCAGGAAGCCAATTACTGGCAATACCCTGCTGCATGCAAAAAGCTGTCACCCAAAGAGTGTTTTTCAGGGGATATCGAAAGGCCAGTTCATTCGCCTTAAGCGCAATTGCTCAAAAAAGGAGCAATATGAACTAGACTCAAGAGATCTTACCAAAAGACTAAAAGAAAGGGGTTACAGAGATGAAACTATCATTAAAGCTTCAGAATCAGTGAATGGTATTAATAGATCTGACCTCTTATGTCCATCAAGTGCAACACTTAAAACAACTAGAGAGCCATTTACATAGTAACATAGTAGATAAGGTTGAAAAAAGACTGAAGTCCATCAAGTTCAACCAATACAAATCTAAAATACTTTCAAAAAGCTCCAGTTAAGCTTAAATAACCTCATTAAAATGTGACCCATTTAATACTAGCAATCATATCCATTAATTTTGTTTATATACAGAAATTTATCCAGACTATTTTTAAATGTATCTATGGTATTGGCATTCACTACCTCCTTTGGTAATGAGTTCCACAATTTTATTGCTCTTACAGTGAAAAAACGTTTCCGTTGCAGGAGATTAAATCTCCTTTCCTCCAACCTTAAATTATGACCTCTTGTCAGAAACAATTTTCTTGGAATAAACAGAGCTTCTGCCATCTCTGTATATGGGCCTTGAATATATTTATATAAAGTAATCATGTCACCTCTCAAGCGCCTTTTTTCTAAAGAAAATAGACCCAGTATGGCTAGCCTCTCCTCATAGGTTAATTTCTCCAATCCCCTTATTAGCTTTGTGGCCCTTCTCTGAACTTTTTCTAGTTCTGCAATATCTTTTTTAGCAATCGGTCCCCAGAACTGCACTCCAAACTCAAGGTGAGGTCTTACCAGGGCTTTATATAAATGACAGAATTATGCTTTCCTCCCTTGAATCAATGCCTCTTTTAATACATGCTAGTATCTTATTAGCCTTTGAAGCCGCTGCCCTGCATTGTGCACCCATCTTTAGCTTGTTATCTATTACTACTCCCAAATCCGTTCCTCCTGTGTTTGGCTAAGTCTTGTCCCATTTTAAAAATACATAGCCTGCTTATTTTTACTTCCAAAATGTAGAACCTTGCATTTTTCCGTATTAAATCTCATTTTCCATTGACTTGCCCATAGTTCTAATTTTAGCAAATCCCTTTGTAAAGAGAGTTTGTCCTGCTCTAACCTAATGACCTTACTTAACTTAGTATCATCTGCAAAAATAGAGATGTCGCTATTTAATCCTTGCTCCAAGTCATTTATAAAAATATTAAAAAGAACAGGGCCCAGTACTGATCCATGGGGGACGCCACTGATTACCTTTGTCCAATCTGAGTATGATCCATTTACTACTACACGTTGCTCCCTATCTTTTATCCAGTTATTTATCCATGAGCTAACATTTTCAGCTAGTCCCAGTCCCTTAATTTTGTGCATTAATCTCTCATGTGGCACTGTAACAAATGCCTTTACAAAAAGTGACAGTCTGCTTTTCACAACAGAATACACTGAACACTACAACCACATCTGTAACATTATAAAAAAAACATCTTCCTATGCTAAAAGTGGATGATGGGCTTGAAAAGTTTTCACCTAAGATCTGTAAGTTCTCCTATAGACAAAATAAAACAATAGGTAATCAGGTAGCTACTATCAAATTACCCCGTTTCCACTGTACAATCCTCCTGGTTGTCGAATAAGGGCATGTTCAAGTGCCACAGTAGAGATTATGTAGCGTGTGAGAAAGTAGAACAAGGTGATCATTTCAAATCTTCTGCCACAGGTTCTACATATATTAAGAATACGTGCATGAACTGTCGCTCCACGTTTGTCGTTTACTTGATCACGTGCACAAACAGTACACGGGAATGACGACCAGAGAAGTCAGGTCCCGAATTAGAGAGCATCTGTCTAGCATAAGAATATGTAAAGCCAGTACTTCCCTTGTACAGCATTTCACCCAAGTACATAATAAAAATTCTAACACATTTAAATGGACATGATAGAACGAGTCCCAGTACCAGAGAGGAGGGGATAGAGAGAAGCGGCTGGCCAAGCAGGAAACTTTCTGGATATTTATATTAAAAACAAGGTTTCCATCGGGTTTAAATTCTAGCTATGACCTTATTAATTACTGGGAATAGACCATAGCCATACCCCAAACTCCTCTCTACATAACTCTGCAAGGTATAATACACTCACTCTCATGAATTTAAAATCACTCCATGCTCTAGGAATCAGAGAACTTGCTTAGGAGTAGAAACCCCATAGTATACTTCCTTTGTTTAATACTCCTGTCACTACTCTTATGATGTTAGTATGTATGGCTACACTTGAGCATGTTTCCCACACCTTTCTGAGGGAACAGACGGAGTATTATCGTAATATTCTCACTAGGTGACATATAGCTATTGTTCTTTAATTTCACAGCCAGACATATTAGAAAGTGTTTAAACTACTAACTATACAGACAAGATGAAGGGACTTTAAAGTATCTGATTGTTGATGTTTTGCAGTATAATATGTATAGGGCGTGCATTTAAGCCATATTCTCAGAGGAACTGTCATTGAACCAGATACAATTGTTTGACATGTGAATATTAGGCAAATGTTTTGTGCTACACAATGCCTAAATGCAAAAACCAAATAGATGTTGTTGCATAACTCACTTCAAGTCCTACATGGAGCCGTCCACTGTACAATTTCCTTCAATATACACCACATTGAGAATTTTCTGTAATTCCAACATGCTGTTGCATTCTCTTAAATTTTCAAGGTTTATGGGTGCATATTTAATGCACTCAGGTTCTCGAGTATATCCAGCAATATAAATGTTTTTTTTCAAAATAAGTCTTTTAATAAGTTTAGCAGTGGTTCATATAACAAGACTTACATAAGCAACTTACCTATAGTAACCCCTCCCCCTTGATCCTTTATTGGGAGGATGGACTTATTGTTAAAGGAGGTGTGTGAGTAACAGCCAATGGGGGTTAACTTGTTCATTTAAAGGTGGGATAGTAACCTCTCATTTTTAACTAGCTTTGACAATGGCAGGAAGCCGAAACGCATCAGCTATGCTCTGACCCCCATTTTTTCTGCACATATGTGTGAACATTTTAACTTACACTAATAAAATGTATTTAAGTTTTAATTGGAGCTCCGCTTCGCCTCCTTTTTGCACTACTTTGTAATATAACCTGAACTGGATGGCCAATAGATACTCATATTAGGTTGCTGTAAGAAACCAACTGGTATAACACAACATACACTCTGAAACTACAGTCCAATATGTGAATGTCGTCAGTAACACGTCAGGCTCCCCTATCGTGCGGGCACAGGTCAATAGAGTACTTTTTTTTTTTTTTAAAGTGTTATATTGCCAGTTTAACATAACGAAAAAGGGGATATTATACAAGAAATTGTCGCTCTCAGACAGGATAATTTTCCTTTGTCTACTTTCGTAAACTCTGGGAGAGGGGACTTGACCAATGCCTGATACTGGATTATCTTGGAATAAGAGGGGCATTTTAGGTGGGGCTGGAATCTTATTGTGTGGGAATCGGTCTGCTGAGAGATCGTGGAGTGTCAATATATATCCTGACGAGGCTTTACCATCTGAGCTGTCTCTTTTATTATGTTATGTAGTAGGGAAAAGGGAGGGATTATATCGACGATGAACATGAGGCTATCAAAATCAATCATGTAGTGCTTATAGAGATAAAATGCAATTATATAAGTAGTATAGTAAAAGAGGAATTTGTTATCCACAATTCCAGGGAAGTAAACCTTGTCACCCGGGCATGGGCCCTATACCTAGGCAACAGGTGGATCAACTGTATATGAAAAGAAGCATTTTCTATCAGTTAACTACTTTTAGTCTATTCGCTTTACACATGACTATCTTGGCCCCGTAGCAATATAGTCCCCTATCCCTAACTATGACTCAGCAGCAGATTACTCACTTTATGGACCAAGGTTGATGTTGTTCTATATCAAGGTTCTATACCCCAACAATTAAATATATTTGAACACATGCAGTATATAGTATCCATATAAACAAGTGAATAGACAATATATCAGCATTAGAACCTAAGCATTAATCTCGGAAGACAGAATCTATTGCTATCTTAAGTAGCCCACTTCTTAAAAAAAGTCGTGCTCCATGTAGGGTTAATTAAAGAGCCTTCCTAATTGCAATATATCCATAGCAGAATTCAAACTCAAATAAAGTGGTAATCTAAATAGGGGGGTGGAATTGGAGTAAAGATAGTATGAGAACCAAGATATCTGTAAAAACTATACATTGTAGCATATCAATATAATAACATTAAAGATTGGCTAAACACCAATCTAAACTGTACCACATGAGTGGTATAGAATGTTTCCCCTATAGATTATCTTCAAGTGTCCTAACCCACTTTAACGTGAGTGAAATAGCTGCCCCCAGTCGAGCGTGTTCACAATAACAGTCTGAAAGCACTGTTGCTTAGTGTCTGGTGTAGTGTCGTTAATGGGTCTAGCAGTAAGTTACCTGTGAGGCCCTAGTGAAACTCAGAATAACTTGAATATATTTATGTAGGAACCAGCTGAGTATACCAGGTGAGGCATTTATTACACAAATTATCAATATTAACATGAAAGGTAGTGTAAGAGCTAAAAGCAGTATAGGGTATAACTGGTGGGTTCATCTGTCTACATACGTGTCAATGTCCCTGTTAGAATAAACAATATCTAAGAAGAACTGTACACACCACACAATCTTAGGTAACCAACAGCCCTGAGTCAACTTTACTGAGCTGTACAAGAAATAAAGCATCATAGAATTAGTCCATCTGTAGGGTGTGGAGGTAAAGTCCAGCATGTTAGGGACTGTCAGCCAATTCCTTTTCGGCCTGTAGTAACCAGATATTCCTTGTGCCGGTAGTAGGCTTTCAGATTAGCAAACCGGTCTCCATCCCCTGTGATCATTGTTAGTCTAATCCTGGAGGAGAGACAATCCTTGAGAGTAGAAGGCTCTGGGGCTAAGGAAGCGCTGCGGTTCAATCTGGTCAGCAAGAGTATTGGGGCAGATATGGCCATCTTGTAGTGCAAAGGATCAAGTGCGTCTCTCACATCACATTTACCACCAGCTGATGTACTAGGGCATGCAGCATTCAGAAGTCCTGCGGTGTGCTCTGAGAACTCTGTGTCCCTCAATACAGTCTCACACACCTCGGTGAGCCTTCGTTCAAGCCTGGTAAGACACTCATGCAAGGGGTACAATATTGCCGACATCCATCTGTCTACCACCATCTCGGTTTGCTTCATGCTCAATTCACCCCGATAGGGGACTTCCACAACATGCTCTGTTTAGTATGGCATAACCTCAGATCGGGTAACCAAATCAGTCTGGTGTTTCCCACGTGAGTGGGAAGATGACCGCTGCTATATATATACTTGGACCTGAAAAGTAGGCACGACAGCTGGTCACAATAGTTGAAGAGATGGCAGCAACCAATTTCTTATAGGGACCCCGGGTTGTCGAATATGCTGTGGTCGCCTGTGCACAGTAGTTCTTTCCAAAATAAGTTTTGTTTAGTAGTGATGGCCCAATAGGCTCTTCCGGTACATGAGGCAATCTTCTCCTACACTTTGGCTTCCACTGTGTGCCAGACACTGCTTATCCTTCAATTTAATGAATTATCCGATGTAGGTAGCTTAGTAGGTCAAATGAAGCCAAACAGAATAAATATGTTTAAATAAAAAGAGAGAAGCGTTCAACCTGAGAACGAACAATAGCATAATAGCTTGTACTATGGCTAGTTACCACCCAAGAAGCAGCCTCTTTTTGCTCAACATGTGCCTTTCACAGAGAAGAAATTTCCTGAAGCATATCAGTCTGATCCTGCCTTCACAGTACAGTCCAGCCCCGAAATACCAGGCAATCCCTCTCTGAACGAGAAAAACAGCAAAACCCCACGCTTCGGCCCACTGTGGGCCTCGTCAGTGAGGTGCATCCATATCCCTCTAGGCACACTGAGTAACGGGTCCACGTCTGGATTCCCACATCACACTTAGGGAGACTTCCCCAAGTGTCACAATTTGCATAAATAAAAAGAGAGAAGTGCTCAACCTGAGAACGAACAATAGCATAATAGCTTATTCTATGGCTAGTTACCACCCAAGAAACAGCCCAAGGGTGATAGGGGAAACCAGACGTGGACTCCTTGCCCAATGTGCTTAGAGGGATATGTCTCACTGACGAGACCCAAAAGGAGGCCGAAACGATCGTCTGGGGTTGTCATGTTCCTTGTTCAGAGGAGAATTGCCTGGTATTTCGGGGCTGGACTGACCATGTCGGCGGGATCAGACTGATATACTACAGGAAAGTTTTCCTCTGTGAAAAGCACAATTGGGCAGAAAGAAGCTACTACCAGGTGGCAACCGGGCCATAGAACAAGCTATTGATGCTGCTGTTCGTTCCTGGCAGACTGCTTCTCATTCTGTTTTTCAAGAATAAATATGTTTGTTTATAGTACTTAAAATCTATCACTTATAGTCGGAGCTCTAAACAGCTACGTCTGATCATGTCGGGTGTTAGCTCCGCCCCCCTAATGAATAATATTTTAGCTTATCAAACTCATCCATAGATACACCTTTATAATGTTCACTAAATTGTATTATATAATCTAAGATACAGGTGATCACTTGCCCCAACTAAGCACCTGATACATTTTTTACAAGATGGTTGAGCTCTTTAAGAGTCCCTACATCTCTCCATAAAACACAGAGAGACCTGAGAAAATAATTACAATTAAGATTTACAGATTAATTATCTTCTTTTAAATTAAATCAGTAATTTGTATAATTGCACATTAAAATAACAGTACACTTGGTTGAATAGCTAAACCAGTTAAATAATGTTAACTCTGCCATGTTTTCTGTGCTATAGAATAATGTAGAACAGAACATAAGAAATTAATATCTCATGAGCTAAACTGTAACCCTGTATTATTGTAAATGTACTGCACTTCATAAACTTCACCCTTAAATGCACAAACTTTAATTTTATAGACCCTGAAATGGATTCACTCAGTACTACCTCCCTCAGGAATGATTCCCAGCACTGGCAATTGCAAAATAATGAAACATCAACCTGCACTAGGATTCAGAGTTAATGCACCGATTGCTGTATTTTCCTAAAGGGTCTCAAAGTGATGGTAAACTTGACATGTTTTAAAATCAGGTCCGGAATCAAAGCAATGTTTTTAGATGAGCTTTTATTGATCGCTTCTAAGAAAGATAGGCTGTAACTTACTTTTTAATCTAGCCGTGCAATTCTAATACCCTACGCTCCGGCAGTCCACTTCAATACTCATATTTTTTGTGAGCTAACGGTTTTAACTGTTCTTCAATGAGCTCTCTAGCCATACGGCACTATTTTTGTAGCTTAAATGCCAATTAGAGAACAGTTCAAATCGTCGGCTCACAAAAAATATGAGTTTTGAAGTGGGCAAGCTCCCATTAGCGCATTGCTGCTCTGGAGCTGACTTTATCTATGTGTTTAATGCATCTGCAGGAGTTAAACACATAGTTATTTGCAAACAACAGTGAAATAATAAAATTCTTACATATTAGAGCATTTTCTTTTTGCACTTTTAAATCCCTTTAAAAAGAGAACTACTGGATGTTAAAGGCACATTATACACTAGATTTTTCTTTGCATTCATGTTTTTTAGATGATCCATTTATATAGCCTATCTGGGAGTTTTATTGTAGCAATGTATAGTTTTGCTTATTTTTTTTAAATAACATTGTGCAGGTTTTCAGACTCCTTACCAAGTCCCAAAGTGTCAGATGTATACAGGTTTACAGACCACTACTGGCTCCTGTATGTCTAATCTGTCTTTTCATATGCAGGGAAGGGGGAGGATAGGATATCTGCACCCAGCTCCTTTCACTGGGTGTTCCAGCTAATCTTATCAACAATGTTAAACTTGAAGCTTCTAAGTAAATTTTTAAAATGTTTTATACTAGATTTTTAGATCAGTATCTTTACATATCCTTTATAGTAGTGTCTATTTCATGCAGTTATATGAAAATTGGTGTATACTGTCCCTTTAAGTAATAATATTTTAGCTTATCGAACTCATCCATAGATGCACCTTTATAAATGTTCACTAAATTGTATTATATAATCTAATATACAGGTGATCACCTGCCCCAACTAAGCACCTGATATATTTATTTTTTACAAGATGGTGGTTAGGGCTGGACGATGTCAAGGTATATGTGAGGTTAATAAATATATATTTTAATCATATATTTCAAGATTAATAAATCTGTATCTTTGATCAGATATTTCACTGATCAGTAGAAAATGACTCATTGCATTCAGAAGAACTGACTTCAAACAGGTTTAATTCTCCCCCACTTTTTCAATTACACAGGAAACTCTTAAGGATTACTTTAAAAGAGAGATTCCTAGCTAAAGTGTGAACATGTAGCCCATACCAAATTTGCTATAATCAACTTACAGTTTAAGACAGGATGAGTCATAAAAGGCAAATTAAGAGGATAGATTGTCAGATAGGTGACACCACACAATGTATGGAGACGAGATGTTTGAAATACCCTCTTGAAACTGGTCAAAATCATAGGGAAACAGCTTTTATGCACATAGGTGTTAGTTATCCCTAAACATCAAATACACGTCTGCACTGCTAGCTAAACAGAAAATATGTTGTATTGAGACTTTTACAACTACTCGTGGATTGACCCCATGCTATGTGGGTGGGCCAGTGAAGACCTTATGAAACACAGACAAATGCTAAGGTGTGACTTTGAGATTTACTGAACATACAGCAAATAATCATTTTTTTTTTTAATGCATGCCTCAGAATGTATTAAATATAGAAATTTGGGAAATTCTCTGATTCTCTATTTTTACATGGATATTTGCTAAGCGTGATAGGCAACTGTTTTAGTCAGTCAAAAATGTTTAATAACCTCTGTATTGTTTGTATTTTTCAGACATATAATTTCAGATCTGCATGAAGAAGGTTCATACATCCAGGGCTTATTAGAAACATAAAATATCGCATATTCTTGTTGGAATACAATACTGAATTAAAAATAGGCTGTTATTTGTATAGAAATGCCAGGATACTGATAAAATTATAATGCATTTTAAGCTAATAATTAGCAGTATTAAATTGCCTTAATATAATAAAATGTTAATATAACATATTTGGTATCAGAATAATCAGAAAAAATAACAAAATATTAACCATCTATAATTGGGGTTATATATGATTAATGCAAAGAGTGTGATCTGATTAAATAACCATGTTATGAGAATAATTAACTTGTTAAAAAAAAATGTTTTAGAAATGTAAAGGTGAATTTGTTTTGTTTGTATGTCTGCTGCCACCTAGTGTTATGATGCGAAATTGCAGCCATGAGATGATTGGTTGTTGCAAGAATGCATTTCCTTGACAACATACTTACCAAATAAACCAATCCATGTTCAGTTGCAAAGAACCAATCCGAGACAAGGCTCCGTGGGCGTTTCCAATACTCACCAATGACTGATAATAATCAAAAAAAGGGGAGGGGTGAAATCAGATGATTTAACCCCCAGCATAGAGACTGATAAGGAGGTTGCTGGCTAATCCTGAAAGGATAACTACTGTGGTTATTATTAAAGCACACAACTACTGTTGGACTCCATATGCAATACCCCCAATTTTGAATTTCTGAGGTGAAATTGGATCTGTTGAGAAACATTGGAAACTGGATTGCTGTTTATTTGGTAATGTATACAAGGTTTTTGGTAAGCTAAATTATATGCATAGTCACTACAGTAAAATTTCAATTTTTGAATTGGAAAGAACAAATTGGGCTTTTAAATTGTATTGTATAACCTTGAATAGCTCTTAGCCTGCCTGTTTGTATGCAAGCATTTAAAGTAAACATTTACTATTGTTGTATGTAACAGAGTTAAGGACATAGTGCATATTTCAAATAAGCATTTTATAGCCTATGTATTGTTAAACTAATCCCAATCAAATTGTTTATCTATGCAAATATATAATAATAATTCAGAAGTGTATATTGTATTTTAAATTGGTAGTCACAGCCTATATATTGTTTAAATCTGTATCTGATTGGCTAAGTAACTCTGTATCTGATTGGCTAAGTAACTCATCTGTGCAAGTTCTGATATTGTAAATTAATATTGTATTAGGATAAATTACAGTTAAATAGCAGAATATATATATATTATCCTATTGTTTATAAGCACAGTTTAGAATTGTACTGCTTGGATGTTAAAGGTTTTTAGTCCCATTGTGTTAACTAAATAAAAGGCTATTTGTAAATAAGGCTGATTTGTGAAGGTATATTTTTCTGGGTTTTGTAAAAGGGATAGCATATCTTAATAGTTGGTTTTAACTTTATCATTTATTTTATATTCCTTTTATTACAAATATATTTCAAAAATGTTCATGGATATTAACTAAATAAAAGAATTCAGATATTTATATTAATTGTATTGTTTCTAGTAGATGCATGTTGATTAAGGGTTTCTATTTTTAAGGAAAATTATTATTTGTATTGTGTTATAACCCTGCCATAAGCGGATATATTATTTGGAGAGCACTACTAAGATTTTCATAAATATACTGACAACGATAAAGGGGGGGAAAAAAAATCATTGCGATTTAATCGCAATTTTATTAAAAATTACTATAACACCTTAATTTTTCAATAAGACGTTTAACACTATAGAATCTTACTGTACATGTTTCTCAATGTCCAATACACTCTTGGAACATAAAAATTAACACTTATAATTAGAGGAAAAATATAAAAATAAAAAAAACTTGTTGTGCACTGCACCATTGTGTACTACTATGATGATTGATGATCTATCTTCTAGGAATCTACACTTGACTCAACTAAATTATATATTAAATAAATATATTACATTTATCATCTATCTAGTAAGTAACTCTATATATCATTCATCCTCTATAATCTATCTACTACGAGAGGCAGAACTTTTTTCATTTTCTGCGATGAGATTTTTTTTTTTGTGAAAATTTTTCTGCAGTGTCTTTAAGGAGCCGGTGTTGCTGTGCTTGTTGCCCTTACTCGGTGTGCATAAGGACAGGTTTATGTACAGCCTTGCTGATGTCTGCTGTACGTTCCCACCGTGTCAGTCTGCCTGGGAACCTGCTCTACTGTACTGCTGGGGGCTATATGTTTATTTTGGAGGGGATGCTGCTCCATGCTTATACTGCTGATGTATAATATATGCTTCCTAAAGGATGGCACTTAGAAATTAGTGTGTGTATATATATATATATATATATATATATATATATATATATATATATATATATATATATATATAAATATAAATATATATATATATATATATATATATATATATATATATATACACACACACCCACACATACATACACACATACACTGTATATTATTTATATATTACAACCTCAGAGTTAAAGGGACATAATACTCATATGCTAAATCACTTGAAACTGATGCAGTAACTGTAAAAAGCTGACAGGAAAATATCACCTGAGCACCTCTATGTAAAAAAGGAAGATATTTTACCTCACAATCTCCCCAGCTCAGCAGAGTAAGTTCTGTGTAAAAAGTTATACTCAGCTGCTCCCAGCTGCAGGTAAAAAAAAATAAAAAAAAAATGAAGAAATGAACAGCAGCCAATCAGCATCAACAGTGCTGAGGTCATGAACTCTTTTACTGTGATCTCATGAGATTTGACTTAACTCTCATGAGATTTCATAGTAAACTTCCTTTAAACTGAATAGGGAAATAACATGAGAGTGCACGAGGCTCATCCCTTCGGCTGCCCCGGGACAGACATACTGAATTGCTGCTTAGAAATCCTTTACAATGGGATGTGGCTACTGAGGAACTTTTGAGGTAAAATATCTTTCTTTTTTACATAGGATGTTCTGGTGATATTTTCTAGGCAGCTTTTTACAGCTATGCTGCAGCACTTTCAAGTGTTTAAACATGTGGGTATTATGGCCCTTTAAGTCAATTAAAGAGATCCTAAAAAAAAAAAAAAAAAAAAAAAACACTGGAAGAACAAATAATATAATACACACCCATTTAAAAAAAAAAATCTGTAATACATGACAAAGACTGAAGCTTTTCCCAAAATGAGTTAAAGGGATATTCACAGTATTCTGAAAAAGGCTTGGTAAGGGTCCACAACCCCATTATTCCAATACTGTGCATATCCAATTAACTTATTTGGTAAAGTTTCAGCTTCTGTGATCTCTACACATATATTATATACACACACACACATACAGAGAGAAATGCACTCACAGGAACGAACAACAAGCTCAATACCATTGTTAGCCTGTTCTATGGCGATTTACCACCTGGGTGCAACTTCTTTTAGCCCAGTAATGCTTTTCACAGAGTAGAACTTTCCTGTAGTATATCAGTCTGATCCCGCCTATTACAGTCAGTCCAGTGACGAAATTCCAGGTAATTCTTTTCAGAACAAGGAACACAGCAACCCCAGGCGATCATTTCGGCCTTCATTGGGCCTCGTCCGTGAGGTGTAGCCATATTCCTCTAAGCACACTGAGCAAGGAGTCCTCGCCTGGTTGCCCCTTTTTCCCTTAGGGAGACTAAATACATACAGAGAGAAATACACTCACAGGAACGAACAATAAGCTCAATACCATTGTTAGCCTGTTCTATGGCGATTTACCACCTGGGTGCAACTTCTTTTAGCCCAGCAATGCTTTTCCCAGAGTAGAACTTTCCTGTAGTATATCAGTCTGATCCCGCCTATTACGTTCAG
The DNA here is from genome assembly GCF_027579735.1 of Bombina bombina. NCBI lineage: Eukaryota > Metazoa > Chordata > Amphibia > Anura > Bombinatoridae > Bombina > Bombina bombina. Next base: position 72,608,603 of record NC_069500.1, on the reverse strand, counting down.
TCCAGCGCCGAAATACCAGGCAATTCTTCTCTGAAAAAGGAACACAGCAACCCCAGACGATCGTTTTGGCCTTCATTGGGCCTCGGCAGGCTAACAATGGTTTTGAGCCAGTTGTTCATTCCTGTGAGTGCACTTCTCTCTGTATGTATTTAGTCTCCCTATGGGAAAAAGGGGCAACCAGACGTGGACTCCTTGCTCAGTGTGCTTAGAGGAATATGGCTACACCTCACTGACGAGGCCCAATGAAGGCTGAAACGATCATCTGGGGTTGCTGTGTTCCTTGTTCAGAGAGGAATTGCCTGGTATTTCGGCGCTGGACTGACCGTAATAGGCGGGATCAGACTGATATACTACAGGAAAGTTACTGGACTAATAAGTTGCACCCAGGTGGTAAATCGCCATAGAACAGGCTATCTCTTTGTGGTCTTGAATTCTTATTCCTTTTATTATAGTGACGTTTCGGGTTTTATCCTGTTTTCAAACCAACAGCAAACAGACATGAATTGCTTACCAAACTTAAGTACAAGCCTAATGCCCACCCGCAAAGCTATCCGTTGCGAACCGGAAATCACAGCAATCACGTGGTATACCTCCACATCCTGTGTTGCTATGGAGACCGGAAGCTGCACTGTAGCCAATTGTGAAGTTAAAAACATTAAAAACAAGAAGGAGATAGATATACTATGTATTTAGCTACACATTACATTATAGTATGTAAGCCAGTGGAGGGTAATGCCGCAAATCCACTATTAGTGATAACAGCATACATGCTGTCCTGTACATCACATTGGTCCAAGCTTCGCCAATCACGTTAGAGTATAGAGCCGACGCCCAAAAATAAACAAAAAACAGCTGAGTGTCAGAGCGTGCATCGCTGATACAGATACACACACACCATATACACACACACACACACACACCATATACACACACACACACACCATATACACACACACACACACCATATACACACACACACACACACTCACTTATTAAAGAACAAAAAAAAATCTAAGTATTTTGGTTGGCTCCTACACTCCTAGAATAATTTTGTTAAGCCCTGACTTACCTTTTCTGCAATGTGCTGTTACCCTGTTCCGCACTGAAGTTCAGGAAGTGGAAGGAAATTGAAGAGAGAGGAACGTAGCAAATATTTACATTGAGATAGAACGGAACAGTGATACCTGCAGGAAGAAATTAAAAATGCAGGCAAAAATTTTTTTGAACTGCCACTGCTGTTCTTTCTGCAGAGACCCTTCAGGTTCTGCGATAAGAACGCAGATCGCACAGTGTTCTGCCTTGAGGTAGATCATAGAGATAGAGCAGTACGTAGTAGATATTATTTATATATATTTTGGTAACATTATGTTGAATATATTATATTTTACATTTCACTTCACAATACATCCTACAAGCAACCCTTAATGAACATTTATAAATAAAATATATTGTATTATTGTAATATGTAATCAAACTCAATGTTAAGTGTCACAGAAGTTAAAAAAAAATCAAATCAAATAAAAAAATCAGTAACGCACTTTAATTTTTTTTTTTACAATATTAACTTTATTGCTCACAACTTTGAGCTGTCCCACCGCCACACCATCGCTTGACCACCACCACACCACCGCTTGACCACCGCCACAACACTCCCAGATGACTCCCACACTCTTCAATCTCTTCCAAAATGGCCGTTTCACAGGCATTCTCAGGTCCGACCAGGGTCGCACACTGGTCCGCCTCTCATTCTCCCTCTCCACCTTCATGGCGATCTGTAGATTATTTTTTTATAAATTTCGTATTCTTGCGGTTTTAAAACCATAGCGATTATTCGTGCAGCCCTAATGGTGGTGCTCTTTAAGAGTCCCTTGATATCTCCATAAAACACAGAGACCTGAGCCCTCTTTATCAAATAAGGTGTCTCATGCCCATCTAGGTAGAATGTTCTCGGCTCTAGAAAGAACCCTGGCATTCTCTAATAGGCCCTTACATGCAACAAGTGATTCCTCTCATCAAAGAGGCCCATACTTCAAATGATCAGTTTCATGCCCAGGTTGATCAGGTGATCGCCTTTGCAATAATGATCACGACAGAACCATCTGCCACATAAAACAGCTCCTATTATCTGAAATATCAAATCCAACAATTTGTTGTTGAATGAAATATACTTTACAGCACTGGTCAGATTTATGTCATCTTGCCACTCTAAAGGAGCCCTTATCACTCCATCTCATAATAAATATTTAAAACCCCTCAGAGAGATGAGCCCAGCCATTCTAATAATTTCAAGTCTTTATAGCTGGCATGTAATCTCTACATAAACGTTGTCTTATCGCAGAGCTCATAGATCCTTATTTCTGTAATCAAATGCAAACTTGCAGTTATCCAAATAAATTAATACAAGTGGCGCCCTAATGGTAGCATGGGACGCAATATTACGAGTTAACCAGAAAAGGGTTAGCGTGGCCAACTTCACTCGAGCACAACAAATACTTTTATAAGGCTATAGCAACTGTGCCATTCCCAGTCAAATACCTTAAAACATGCAATATCATTTTTATTATGTCCACATTAGGATTATCAGTTAAAAAAAAAAAAAGTTCAGTGATATAAAAAACAAAGTAAGGGATGTGCTTATGATGTTTGATGAGTATTTACACAATCTTCCTTGAGAACAAGACAGCTACGTCTAACAACAAATTACCTGCTCTGAGGGAGCTTCTCATAAACTGGGTCTGAGTCCCCTCGCCACAATCAAACAGCCAACATTCTCCTTCTGTCCTGAATACAACAGCCGAAGCTCCCCTCGATGGAGACGGATACGCAGATCCTGTTCCCAGGAAGGTCACATCCATAGCCATCACTGATTTTCAGGACTAATTAATAAAAAATAAAAAAAACATATAAAATCAGTTTTACTACAATTACTACAGGATTAATAATAAAAAAAAGTAAACACACACAATATATATATATATATATATATATATATATATATATATATATATATATATATATATATACACACACACACACACACATATACTTACACAAGTACATACTATTATACATAATACATTTAAAAATGTTACTATAAATTAATCATGCAGAGATTGCTACACTAATGAACATTCCGTGTACTAGGATGAAGAGCACTTTATATAAATCAGTAGAAAGGAATCTAGATATTGCAGTTTTGTCAGGTCAATTGTGCAGCCACAGAAGTCATTTAAAAAGTGATGTTTTCATCAGACACAAAATTTTTAAAAAAATCCATGTTTACTGTCCCTTTAAGAAACTGATCATGCTAATTACGTTGCAGAAAAAGCAAACGTTTGAAATGAGAAAAAAAAAAAAAAAGGATATTGTATCAAAAAATATATAATGTATTTGAAACAGCAGAAATTAGATATAGAATAGTTTTGTACATGAAAATGTTTAAGTAAAATATTTTTTTAAATTGATATTAAAAAAATGTAGAAATAACATGTTTTTGCACAAATTATACCCTAGTATCTACTGCTCATTAGAATTCTTGTCTCATAAGGACAACCCTATAAAAAGCTAACAAGAAAAAGTAATTATGCCTGCAGTAATAAATATTCATTAAAAGGAACAAATATTTATTAAAGGGACAGTCTAGCCAAAATTAAACTTTCATGATTCAGATAGAGCATGCAATTTGAAGCAACTTTCTCATTTACTCCTATTATCAATTTTTCTTCATTATACATTTAGACACCAATCAGCAAGCGCTATCCAGGTTCTGAACCAAAAATGGGCCGGCTCCTAAGATTACATTCTTGCTTTTTCAAATAAAGATATAAAGAGAATGAAGAGAAATTGATAATGGGAGTAAATTAGAAAGTTGCATGCTCTATCTGAATCATGAAAGTTTAATTTTGACTAGACTATCCCTTTAATTTAAAAAGTAAACACCTAACTCAAAGTGAAAGTCAATCCTAGCGTTGTACAAATAAAGGAGCTTTCTGCATGACGTATCTTATTTGTTTCAACCGATTGCCGTTCTTAGCTGCTACAGCAGAACATGGCTTAAAAATTTTTTTGCTAAGGAGGTGACGTTTTCACCTCTTAGCCAATAGCCGTGCGGTAAATCCGGCTCCCATGGGCGCCAAGCCGGATTTACCGCACGGCTATTGGCTAAGAGGTGAAAACGTCACCTCTTAGCAAAAACATTTTTAAGCCATGTTCTGCTGTAGCAGCTAAGAACGGCGATCGGTTGAAACAAATAAAGGAGCTTTCTACATGAAGCATCTTATACTACTTTATACTGAATGAAAGTCCCCTTTATTTGTTTCAATAGTCAATCGTAGCGTTTGTACAACGCTAGGATTGACTTTCACTTTAAAAGGACATTCACTGCACTGATCTACACACAAAATAAATGTTTTAATACTGTCATTTTATAAACATTATCTGTATTGCTTTGCCATCAATGACATGCTCCTTGAATAGCATCCTGAGTGATGTTTATCTTGTCTTTTCTGCGGTGGCCTTTTAGAGCTCCTGTACTGATCAATCATTCTGCAGGTGAAGGAAATGCAAGGTTCTGTATTCCACTGTATGCACTCCTGCCTCTCTAGGGGAGTGGAAACCTGTTTTTTTCAGGTTTGAATTAGTGCAAACTTGTTTCTTCACATAAGATTATATGTAACTTTGAGGCATTTTTGGGAATATACGGAGGGATAGGTCTTAAGCTCAGGGCCACTGTCCTAGTTTTGTACTTTACAGCATTAAGGGCTAGATTTATCATAGCTGAGGCGTACAGGGGCACGTATACGCACCCCTGTACACCTCAGCTCGCCTGTGGCGGGGAGAAATTACCCGTAGGTAATTAACATTGCACACGAGCGCAATTTTGCGCTTGCGTGCAATCCCACCCCCTGCCCGCGCACAACCAATCACGCGCGGGCAGGAGCTGTCAATCTCCTCGGTCGGACTCGACCGAGGAGATTGAATTTTGCCAGTTCAGAGGTGGCGAAGAGTTTAGGGAAGCAGTGGTCTGGTGACCGCTGCTTGTTAAATTGCGGCGAGCAAGTTCTTGTGAGAACTTGCTGCCGTAAGGGCTTAATAAATCTAGCCCTAAGTATCAGTTGCATATTACGGAAGACTACAAAGAACCACACTAGAGCTTTATAGAAAAGAAAAGCAGTGCATATTTACAAGTAATGAAATAATTTCTATTTAAAGTGGAGGTAAAGTTTGCCGGATTGCATTATCTAATTATACTAGTCACCCTAAATAAATAGTACTTTCATTCATCAGTTTTTTTAATTCAAAGTATAAAATGAGTTTTAGAGCGTTAAACTTACTTGCTTTTGAGCCGTAAATTCAACCCGTCATAATTTTTTATTTTTTATTTGCAGGTCACGTTTTTTTCTGCCTATTGAAATCCTGGCCGTTAGGCGGCCATCAAACTACGTCATCCACCTAAGGGATGATCTGCGCAGGCGTTTAAAAATTTGGGGGGATAGCAGATTACCGCTTAGTAGTCAATGCTGTGTGCATGCGCAGTTCATTTGGATCCTGGGTGGCACCGCTCTATACGTCACTCTCTAACTAAGATCAGGAAATGGATGTGGGGAGGAGTTATTAACAGAACAGTATGTAAATATAGAACAAGATTATTTTATAATTATATACTGAATTGTAAAAATAAAGTTAGCGATTGTATTATTTAAACTAGGAAGAATGTGTTACCGTTTACAGATAGGTAAAACTTTACCTTCAATTAACCCCCTTCCACAGCCCCCTATAGTTCTGTGTCTGATAAGTCTATGCTATGTGGATAGAATGTGTCCCTGGCTTGGAAATTTCCATTAAATCCTTGGATGCCATAGGGGGCTGTAACCCTAAACATACCTGAGGTTGGAGAACATTTATCCACCCCAATAATCTAATGAGCTCTCTGCATGCTTCAGATCTCTGGGATAGTATGGTCAATGCCAGTGTAATTGGTGATCTTGATGTTTGGTAAATAAGTTTGACCATTACAGAGCTTTAATGCACCCCTGTAGAATAACATTTTAACCCCTTAGCAGCCAGGAGCTGGAAAACGTGTTATACAGAGCGTTAATGCACCCCTGTAGAATAACATTTTAACCCCTTAGCAACCAGGAGCTAAACCACTTGTTAACCGACGGTGGTGACAATGCATGAGCCACCTCATTGCCAGAGTATGATGACGTTTTATCAGAAGTCAGTGCAGTGTGAAACTGGGGCTGTTTACTCGCTCCGGATAACCATAGTTTGTTTTTTAAACATAAACGGAGTTGTTCAAAGATGAGTAGTTACCTGTGAAAGCGAATTGCAACTATAATTGTTTCCACAATTGCTTCAAGCTACATGAACCCTGAGCAAACGAGTCCAATCGCTCCACTCATGCAGGAAGTACTACCTCAACCGAAAGACCAGAAACAAAGTATTTTCATACAATTCTAAAAAAAAAAAACAATATAGTACAGTATTATCTCACTCTATGTGTGCTGGTCATTTTGCTACACCCATTTACGCATATCGCGCCATGCTACTACACTTCCTGCACTATCGCCATCTTGGTACTCTTATCCCAAGAACGCAGATTCACTTTTTATAACGCTGTTGCCATATTACTGCACCCGGAAATTCACTATCGATATGAAATCGTTCAGCATAAGATAACGTTAGTGAAACCATTTAAAAAAAAAAAGTATTTTTCCTAATTGACTTAGGTCTCCTTTTTCACGGACAATGCTGAATATAGAGATGGTTACAGACGAGGCTGAAGTTGGCTTCTTATTCGGCCAGGTTCTTATTCCCTGAAGTTGGCTTCTTATTGGGCAACTGATTACAACCAGCCAAATAATGATGTAGAAAAAAATATCTACAATTATTTTTATTTTAAATAAAATAATAGACTTTCCCAAAACCTAAACAAAACACATTTTATACAAATACATGTTATATTGCAATAAACATGGCACAATTTTGGGGAACGGTGTAAAAGCCGGAACGGAACGGAACAGGCCGGAACAGGCCTTTTACGAAGGAAATTGATTTAAAATATAATGGGATGTATTAGAGACTCTTGAGAACAATTTTAGGAACAAGAATATTTGTGATATAATAATTAATTAACGCTTTAACTACCAAAATAGTGTCCGGAACCAAACATAACAGCCCGGAACAGCACCTTCCCAGGAAACCAGATACACCAAATTCACCAGTCACACATGACTACATGTAATAAGTGTAATCAGCCACAAACCAACCACAGAAACCACATTATGATATCTGTTCCGGCCTTTAATACACTTTTTTTATAAAAAGTGACGGAACGGCACCTTCCCAGCAAAATATACAGACCAAATTCACCAGCCACACATAACTAGATGTGATAAGTGTAATCAACCACAAAACATCCACAGAAACCACGTTCCAATACCTGTTCCGGCCTGTAAAACGCTTTTTCATGAAAAGTGACGGAATGGCACCTTACCAGCAAACAAGATACACCAAATTCACCAGTCACACATGACTAAATGTTATAAGTGTAATCAGCCACAAACCATCCACAGAAACCACATTATGATATCTGTTCCAGCCTTTAATACACTTTTTTTATAAAAAGTGACGGAACGGCAACTTCCCAGCAAAATATACAGACCAAATTCACCAGCCACACATAACTAGATGTGATAAGTGTAATCGATCACAAACCATCCACTGAAACCACGTTCCAATACCCGTTCCGGCTTGTAAAACGCTTTTTCATGAAAAGTGACGGAACGGCACCTTACCAGCAAACCAGATACACCAAATTCACCAGTCACACATGACTAAATGTTATAAGTGTAATCAGCCACAAACCATCCACAGAAACCACATTATGATATCTGTTCCGGCCTTTAATACACTTTATTTATAAAAAGTGACGGAACGGCACCTTCCCAGCAAAATATACAGACCAAATTCACTAGCTACACATAACTAGATGTGATAAGTGTAATCAACCACAACCAACCACAGAAACCACGTTCCAATACCCGTTCCGGCCTGTAAAACGCTTTTTCATGAAAAGTGCCGAAACGGCACTTTACCAGCAAACCAGATACACCAAATTCACCAGTCACACATGACTAAATGTTATAAGTGTAATCAGCCACAAACCATCCACAGAAACCACATTATGATATCTGTTCCAGCCTTTAATACACTTTTTTTATAAAAAGTGACGGAACAACAACTTCCCAGCAAAATATACAGACCAAATTCACCAGCCACACATAACTAGATGTGATAAGTGTAATCGATCACAAACCATCCACTGAAACCACGTTCCAATACCCGTTCCGGCTTGTAAAACGCTTTTTCATGAAAAGTGACGGAACGGCACCTTACCAGCAAACCAGATACACCAAATTCACCAGTCACACATGACTAAATGTTATAAGTGTAATCAGCCACAAACCATCCACAGAAACCACATTATGATATCTGTTCCGGCCTTTAATACACTTTATTTATAAAAAGTGACGGAACGGCACCTTCCCAGCAAAATATACAGACCAAATTCACCAGCTACACATAACTAGATGTGATAAGTGTAATCAACCACAACCAACCACAGAAACCACGTTCCAATACCCGTTCCGGCCTGTAAAACGCTTTTTCATGAAAAGTGACGGAACGGCACTTTACCAGCAAACCAGATACACCAAATTCACCAGTCACACACAACTAAATGTTATAAGTGTAATCAGCCACAAATCATCCACAGAAACCACATTATGATATCTGATCAGACCTTTAATACACTTTTTTTTTATAAAAAGTGACGGAACGGCCCCTTCCCAGCAAAATATACAGACCAAATTCACCAGCCACACATAACTAGATGTGATAAGTGTAATCAACCACAAAATATCCACAGAAACCACGTTCCAATACCCGTTCCGACCTGTAAAACGCTTTTTCATGAAAAGTGACGGAACAGCACTTTACCAGTAAACGAGATACACCAAATTCACCAGTCACACATAACTAAATGTTATAAGTGTAATCAGCCACAAACCATCCACAGAAACCACATTATGATATCTGTTCCGGCCTTTAATACACGTTTTTTAAAAAAAGTGACGGAATGGCACATTCCCAGCAAAATATACAGACCAAATTCACCAGCCACACATAACTAGATGTGATAAGTGTAATCAACCACAAACCATCCACAGAAACCACGTTCCAATACCCGTTCCGGCCTGTAAAATGCTTTATCATGAAAAGTGACGGAACGGCACTTTACCAGCAAACCAGATACACCAAATTCACCAGTCACACATAACTAAATGTTATAAGTGTAATCAGCCACAAACCATCCACAGAAACCCCATTATGATATCTGTTCCGACCTTTAATACACTTTATTTTATGAAAAGTGACGGAACGGCACCTTCCCAGCAAAATATACAGACCAAATTCACCAGCCACACATAACTAGATGTGATAAGTGTAATCAACCACAAACCATCCACAGAAACCACGTTCCAATACCCGATCCGGCCTGAAAAATGCTTTTTCATGAAAAGTGACGGAACAGCACCTTACCAGCAAACCAGATACACCAAATTCACCAGTCACACATGACTAAATGTTATAAGTGTAATCAGCCACAAACCAACCACAGAAACCACATTATGATATCTGTTCCGGCCTTTAATACACTTTTTTTTATAAAAAGTGATGGAACGGCACCTTCCCAGCAAAATATACAGACCAAATTCACCAGCCACACATAACTAGATGTGATAAGTGTAATCAACCACAAACCATCCACAGAAACCACGTTCCAATGCCCGTTCCGGCCTGAAAAATGCTTTTTCATGAAAAGTGACGGAACAGCACCTTACCAGGCAACCAGATACACCAAATTCACAAGTCACATGTGACTAAATGTAATAAGTGTAATCAGCCACAAACCATCCACAGAAACCACGTTCCAATACCCGTTCCGGCCTGTAAAACGCTTTTTCATGAAAAGTGACGGAACGGCACCTACCCAGCAAAATATACAGACCAAATTCACCAGCCACAAATAACTAGATGTGGTAAGTGTAATCAACCACAAACCATCCACAGAAACCATGTTTCCATACCCATTCCGGCCTGTAAAATGCTTTTTCATGAAAAGTGACGGAACAGCACCTTAACAGCAAACCAGATACACCAAATTCACCAGTCACACATGACTAAATGTTATAAGTGTAATCAGCCACAAACCAACCACAGAAACCACATTATGATCTCTGTTCCGGCCTTTAATACACTTTTTTTTAAAAAGTGACGGAACGGCACCTTCCCAGCAAAATATACAGACCAAATTCAACAGCCACACATAACTAGATGTGATAGGTGTAATCAACCACAAACCATCCACAGAAACCACGTTCCAAAATCTAGTTATGTGTGGCTGGTGAATTTGAAAAAACGCTTTACAGGCCGGAACAGGTATTGGAACGTGGTTTCTGTGGATGTTTTGTGGTTGATTTCACTTACCACATCTAGTTATGTGTGGCTGGTGAATTTGGTCTGTATATTTTGCTGGGAAGGTGCCGTTCCGTCACTTTTTATAATGAAGTGTATTAAAGGCCGGAACAGATATCATAATGTGGTTTCTGTGGATGGTTTGTGGCTGATTACACTTATAACATTTAGTTATGTGTGACTGGTGAATTTGGTGTATCTGGTTTGCTGGTAAGGCGCTGTTCCGTCATTTTTCATGAAAAAGCGTTTTACAGGCCGGAACGGGTATTGGAACGTGGTTTTTGTGGATGTTTTGTGGTTGATTACACTTATCACATCTAGTTATGTGTGGCTGGTGAATTTGGTCTGTATATTTTTCTGGGAAGGTGCCGTTCCGTCACTTTTTATAAAAAAGTGTATTAAAGGCTGGAACAGATATCATAATGTGGTTTCTGTGGTTGGTTTGTGGCTGATTACACTTATAACATTTAGTCATGTGTGACTGGTGAATTTGGTGTATCTGGTTTGCTGTTAAGGTGCTGTTCCGTCACTTTTCATGAAAAAGCGTTTTACAGGCCGGAACGGGTATTGGAACATGGTTTCTGTGGATGGTTTGTGGTTGATTACACTTACCACATCTAGTTATTTGTGGCTGGTGAATTTGGTCTGTATATTTTGCTGGGTAGGTGCCGTTCCGTCACTTTTCATGAAAAAGCGTTTTACAGACCGGAACGGGTATTGGAACGTGGTTTCTGTGGATGGTTTGTGGCTGATTACACTTATTACATTTAGTCACATGTGACTTGTGAATTTGGTGTATCTGTTTGCCTGGTAAGGTGCTGTTCCGTCACTTTTCATGAAAAAGCATTTTTCAGGCCAGAAATGGTATTGGAACGTGGTTTCTGTGGATGGTTTGTGGTTGATTACACTTATCACATCTAGTTATGTGTGGCTGGTGAATTTGGTCTGTATATTTTGCTGGGAAGGTGCCGTTCCATCACTTTTTATAAAAAAGTGTATTAAAGGCCGGAACAGATATCATTAAGTGGTTTCTGTGGATGGTTTGTGGCTGATTACACTTATAACATTTAGTCATGTGTGACTAGTGAATTTGGTGTATCTGGTTTGCTGGTAAGGTGCTGTTCTGTCACTTTTCATGAAAAAGCATTTTACAGGCCGGAACGGATATTGGAACGTGGTTTCTGTGGATGGTTTGTGGTTGATTACACATCACATCTAGTTATGTGTAGCTGGTGAATTTGGTCTGTATATGTTGCTAGGAAGGTGCTGTTCCGTCAATTTTAATAAAAAAAAGTGTATTAAAGGCCAGAACAGATATCATAATGTGGTTTCTGTGGATGGTTTGTGGCTGATTACACTTATAACATTTAGTCATGTGTGACTAGTGAATTTGGTGTATCTGGTTTGCTGGTAAGGTGCTGTTCTGTCACTTTTCATGAAAAAGCATTTTACAGGCCGGAACGGATATTGGAACGTGGTTTCTGTGGATGGTTTGTGGTTGATTACACATCACATCTAGTTATGTGTAGCTGGTGAATTTGGTCTGTATATGTTGCTAGGAAGGTGCTGTTCCGTCAATTTTTATAAAAAAAAGTGTATTAAAGGCCAGAACAGATATCATAATGTGGTTTCTGTGGATGGTTTGTGGTTGATTACACTTACCACATCTAGTTATGTGTAACTGGTGAATTTGGTGTATCTGGTTTGCTGGTAAGGTGCCGTTCCGTCACTTCTCATGAAAAAGCGTTTTACAAGCCGGAACGGGTATTGGAACATAGTTTCTGTGGATGGTTTGTGGTTGATTACACTTACCACATCTAGTTATGTGTGGCTGGTGAATTTGGTCTTTATATTTTGCCGTTCCGTTACTTTTTATAATAAAGTGTATTAAAGGCCGGAACAGATATCATAATGTGGTTTCTGTGGATGGTTTGTGGCTGATTACACTTATAACATTTAGTTATGTGTAATTGGTGAATTTGGTGTATCTGGTTTGCTGGTAAGGTGCCGTTCCGTCACTTTTCACAAAAAAGCGTTTTACAGGCCGGAACGGGTATTGGAACGTGGTTTCTGTGGATGGTTTGTGGTTGATTACACTTATCACATCTAGTTATGTGTGGCTGGTGAATTTGGTCTGTATATTTTGCTGGAAAGGTGCCGTTCCGTCACTTTTTATAAAAAAGTGTATTTAAGGCCGGAACAGATATCATAATGTGGTTTCAGTGGGTGGTTTGTGGCTGATTACACTTATAACATTTAGTTATGTGTAATTGGTGAATTTGGTGTATCTGGTTTGCTGGTAAGGTGCCGTTCTGTCACTTTTCACGAAAAAGCGTTTTACAGGCCAGAACGGCTATTGGAATGTGGTTTCTGTGGATGGTTTGTGGCTGATTACACTTACCCCATCTAGTTATTTGTGGCTGGTGAATTTGGTCTGTATATTTTGCTGGGTAGGTGCCGTTCCGTCACTTTTCATGAGAAAGCGTTTTACAGGCCGGAACTTATATTGGAACGTGGTTTCTGTGGATGGTTTGTGTTTGATTACACTTACCACATCTAGTTATTTGTGGCTGGTGAATTTGGTCTGTATATTTTGCTGGGTAGGTGCCGTTCCGTCACTTTTCATGAAAAAGCGTTTTACAGGCCGGAACGGGTATTGGAACGTGGTTTCTGTGGATGGTTTGTGGTTGATTACACTTATCACATCTAGTTATGTGTGGCTGGTGAATTTGGTCTGTATATTTTGCTGGAAAGGTGCCGTTCCGTCACTTTTTATAAAAAAGTGTATTTAAGGCCGGAACAGATATCATAATGTGGTTTCTGTGGGTGGTTTGTGGCTGATTACACTTATAACATTTAGTTATGTGTAATTGGTGAATTTGGTGTATCTGGTTTGCTGGTAAGGTGCCGTTCTGTCACTTTTCACGAAAAAACGTTTTACAGGCCGGAGCGGCTATTGGAACGTGGTTTCTGTGGATGGTTTGTCGTTGATTACACTTACCACATCTAGTTATTTGTGGCTGGTGAATTTGGTCTGTATATTTTGCTGGGTAGGTGCCGTTCTGTCACTTTTCATGAAAAAGCGTTTTACAGGCTGGAACGGGTATTGGAACATGGTTTCTGTGAATGGTTTGTAGTTGATTACACTTATCACATCTAGTTATTTGTGGCTGGTGAATTTGGTCTTTATATTTTGCTGGGTAGGTGCCGTTCCGTCACTTTTCATGAAAAAGCGTTTTACAGGCCGGAACGGCTATTGGAACGTGGTTTCTGTGGATGGTTTGTGTTTGATTACACTCACCACATCTAGTTATTTGTGGCTGGTGAATTTGGTCTGTATATTTTGCTGGGTAGGCGCCGTTCCGTCACTTTTCATGAAAAACCGTTTTACAGGCCGGAACGGGTATTGGAACGTGGTTTCTGTGGGTGGTTTGTGGTTGATTACACTTATCACATCTAGTTATGTGTGGCTGGTGAATTTGGTCTGTATATTTTGCTGGAAAGGTGCCGTTCCGTCACTTTTTATAAAAAAGTGTATTTAAGGCCGGAACAGATATCATAATGTGGTTTCTGTGGGTGGTGTGTGGCTGATTACACTTATAACATTTAGTTATGTGTAATTGGTGAATTTGGTGTATCTGGTTTGCTGGTAAGGTGCCGTTCCGTCACTTTTCACGAAAAAGCGTTTTACAGTCCGGAGCGGCTATTGGAACGTGGTTTCTGTGGATGGTTTGTGGTTGATTACACTTACCACATCTAGTTATTTGTGGCTGGTGAATTTGGTCTGTATATTTTGCTGGGTAGGTGCCGTTCCATCACTTTTCATGAAAAAGCGTTTTACAGGCCGGAACGGGTATTGGAACGTGGTTTCTGTGGATGGTTTGTGGTTGATTACACTTATCACATCTAGTTATGTGTGGCTGGTGAATTTGGTCTGTATATTTTGCTGGAAAGGTGTCGTTCCGTCACTTTTTATAAAAAACTGTATTTAAGGTCGGAACAGATATCATAATGTGGTTTCTGTGGGTGGTTTGTGGCTGATTACACTTATAACATTTAGTTATGTGTAATTGGTGAATTTGGTGTTTCTGGTTTGCTGGTAAGGTGCCGTTCCGTCACTTTTCATGAAAAAGCATTTTACAGGCTGGAACGGGTATTGGAACGTGGTTTCTGTGGATGGTTTGTGGTTGATTACACTTATCACATCTAGTTATGTGTGGCTGGTGAATTTGGTCTGTATATTTTGCTGGGAAGGTGCCGTTCCGTCACTTTTCTATCAAAAGTGTATTAAAGACCGGAACAGATATCATAATGTTGTGGTTTCTGTGGATGGTTTGTGGCTGATTACACTTATAACATTTAGTTATGTGTGACTGGTGAATTTGGTGCATCTGGTTTGCTGGTAAGGTGCCGTTCCATCACTTTTCAAGAAAAAACGCTTTACAGGCCGGAACGGGTATTGGAACGTGGTTTCTGTGGATTGTTTGTAGTTGATTACACTTATCACATCTAGTTTTGTGTGGCTGGTGAATTTGATCTGTATATTTTGCTGGGGAGGTGCCGTTCCGTCACTTTTTATAAAAAAGTGTATTAAAGGCCGGAACAGATATCATAATGTGGTTTCTGTGGATGGTTTGTGGCTGATTACACTTATAAAATTTAGTCATGTGTGACTGGTGATTTTGGTGTATCTGGTTTGCTGGTAAGGTGCTGTTCCGTGACTTTTCATGAAAAAGCGTTTTACAAGCCGGAAAGGGTATTGGAACGTGGTTTCTGTGTATGGTTTGTGGTTGATTACACTTATCACATCTAGTTATGTGTGGCTGGTGAATTTGGTCTGTATATTTTGCTGGGAAGGTGCCGTTCCGACCCTTTTTATAAAAAAAAGTGTACTAAAGCCGGAACAGATATCATAATGTGGTTTCTGTGGATGGTTTGTGGCTGATTACACTTATAACATTTAGTTATGTGTGACTGGTGAATTTGGTGTATCTGGTTTGCTGGTAAAGTGCCGTTTCGGCACTTTTCATGAAAAAGCGTTTTACAGGCCGGAACGGGTATTGAAACGTGGTTTCTGTGGATGGTTTGTGGTTGATTACACTTATCACATCTAGTTATGTGTGGCTGGTGAATTTGATCTGTATATTTTGCTGGGGAGGTGCCGTTCCGTCACTTTTTATAAAAAAGTGTATTAACCCCTTAGTGACCAGAGCACTTTTCCATTTTCTGTCCGTTTGGGACCAAGGCTATTTTTACATTTTTGCGGTGTTTGTGTTTAGCTGTAATTTTCTTCTTACTCATTTACTGTACCCACACATATTATATACCGTTTTTCTCGCCATTAAATGGACTTTCTAAAGATACCATTATTTTCATCATATATTATAATTTACTATAAAAAAAATTATAAAATATGAGGAAAAAATGGAAAAAAACACACTTTTTCTAACTTTGACCCCCAAAATCTGTTACATATCTAAAACCACCAAAAAAACACCCATGCTAAATAGTTTCTAAATTTTGTCCTGAGTTTAGAAATACCCAATGTTTACATGTTCTTTGCTTTTTTTGCAAGTTATAGGGCCATAAATACAAGTAGCACTTTGCTATTTCCAAACCATTTTTTTCCAAAATTAGCGCTAGTTACATTAGAACACTGATATCTTTCAGGAATCCCTGAATATCCCTTGACATGTATATATTTTTTTTTAGTAGACATCCCAAAGTATTGATCTAGGCCAATTTTGGTATATTTCATACCACCATTTCACCGCCAAATGCGATCAAATACAAAAAATTGTTCACTTTTTCACAAATTTTTTCACAAACTTTAGGTTTCTCACTGAAATCATTTACAAACAGCTTGTGCAATTATGGCATAAATGGTTGTAAATTCTTCTCTGGGATCCCCTTTGTTCAGAAATAGCACACATATATTGCTTTGGCGTTGCTTTTTGGTAATTAGAAGGCCGCTAAATGCCACTGCGCACCACAAGTGTATCATGCCCAGCAGTTAAGGGGTTAATTAGGGAGCTTTTAGGGAGCTTGTAGGGTTAATTTTAGCTTTAGTGTAGTGTAGTAGACAACCCCAAGTATTGATCTAGGCACATTTTGGTATATTTCATGCCACCATTTCACCGCCAAATGCGATCAAATTAAAAAAAACGTAAAATTTTTCACAATTTTAGGTTTCTCACTGAAATCATTTACAAACAGCTTGTGCAATTATGGCACAAATGGTTGTAAATGCTTGTCTGGGATCCCCTTTGTTCAGAAATAGCAGACATATATGACTTTGGCGTTGCTTTCTGGTAATTAGAAGGCCACTAAATCCTGTTGCGCCTCACACGTGTATTATGGCTAGCAGTGAAAGGGTTAATTAGGGAGTTTGTAGTGAGCTTGCAGGGTTAATTTTAGCTTTAGTGTAGAGATCAGCCTCCCATCTGACACATCCCACCCCCTGATCCCTTTCAAACAGCTCCCTTCCCTCCCCCACCCCACAATTGTCCCCACCATCTTAAGTACTGGCAGAAAGTCTGCCAGTACTAAAATAAAAGGGTTTTTAAAAAAAAAATGAAATTTTTTTTTAGCATATTTACATATGCTACTGTGTAGGATCCCCCCCTTAGCCCCCAACCTCCCTGATCCCCCCCAAAACCGCTCTCTAACCCTCCCCTCTGCCTTATTGGGGGCCATCTTGGGTACTGGCAGCTGTCTGCCAGTACCCAGTTTACAATAAAAAGTGCTTTTTTTTGGGGTTTTTTGTTTTTTTCTGTAGTGTAGCTTCCCCCCCCCCACCCCCCACAGACAAACCCCCACCACCTTGCTGATTGTTTAAATTTTATTTTGTATTATATTTTTTATTTCCCCATTTTCTGCAGTGTAGCGGATCCCACCCGCTCCCTCCCCGTGCACGCGCCCGCCCCCACCCTCCCGTGCACGCGCGCGCGCCCGTGCGCGCCCCCAGCCACCCCCGCCCACGATCCCGCCCCCCCTTCAGATCCACATGGCCATCGATGGCCGCCACCCGCCTCCCGGTCCGGCTCCCACCCACCAACGCAGGTAGCCACCGATCTCCGGTGCAGAGAGGGCCACAGAGTGGCTCTCTCTGCACCGGATGACTTAAAAAGGTTATTGCAGGATGCCTCCATATCGAGGCATCACTGCAATAACCGGAAAGCAGCTGGAAGCGAGCAGGATCGCTTCCAGCTGCTTTCCACACTGAGGACGTGCAGGGTACGTTCTCAGGCATTAACTGCCTTTTTTCTGAGGACGTACCCTGCACGTCCTCAGTCGTTAAGGGGTTAAAGGCCGGAACAGATATCACAATGTGGTTTCTGTGGATGGTTTGTGGCTGATTACACTTATAAAATTTAGTCATGTGTGACTGGTGATTTTGGTGTATCTGGTTTGCTGGTAAGGTGCTGTTCCGTGACTTTTCATGAAAAAGCGTTTTACAAGCCGGAAAGGGTATTGGAACGTGGTTTCTGTGTATGGTTTGTGGTTGATTACACTTATCACATCTAGTTATGTGTGGCTGGTGAATTTGGTCTGTATATTTTGCTGGGAAGGTGCCGTTCCGTCCCTTTTTATAAAAAAAAGTGTACTAAAGCCGGAACAGATATCATAATGTGGTTTCTGTGGATGGTTTGTGGCTGATTACACTTATAACATTTAGTTATGTGTGACTGGTGAATTTGGTGTATCTGGTTTGCTGGTAAAGTGCCGTTTCGGCACTTTTCATGAAAAAGCGTTTTACAGGCCGGAACGGGTATTGAAACGTGGTTTCTGTGGATGGTTTGTGGTTGATTACACTTATCACATCTAGTTATGTGTGGCTGGTGAATTTGGTCTGTGTATTTTGCTGGGAAGGTGCCGTTCCGTCACTTTTTATAAAAAAGTGTATTAAAGGCCGGAACAGATATCATAATGTGGTTTCTGTGGATGGTTTGTGGCTGCTTACACATAACATTTAGTCATGTGTGACTGGTGAATTTTGTGTATCTGGTTTGCTGGTAAGGTGCCGTTCCGTCACTTTTCATGAAAAAGCATTTTACAGGCCGGAATGGGTATTGGAACGTGGTTTCTGTGGATGGTTTGTGGTTGATTACACTTATCACATCTAGTTATGTGTGGCTGGTGAATTTGGTCTGTATATTTTGCTGGGAAGGTGCCGTTCCGTCACTTTTTATAAAAAAGTGTATTAAAGGCTGGAACAGATATCATAATGTGGTTTCTGTGGATGGTTTGTGGCTGATTACACTTATAACATTTAGTCATGTGTGACTGGTGAATTTGGTGTATCTTGTTTGCTGGTAAGGTGCCGTTCCGTCACTTTTCATAAAAAAGCATTTTGCTGGCCGGAACGGGTATTGGAACGTGGTTTCTGTGGATGGTTTGTGGTTGATTACACTTATCACATCTAGTTATGTGTGGCTAGTGAATTTGGTCTGTATATTTTGCTGGGAAGGTGCCGTTCTGACACTTTTTATAAAAAAGTGTATTAAAGGCCGGAACAGATAATATAATGTGGTTTCTGTGGATGGTTTGTGGCTGATTACACATATTACATTTAGTCACATGTGACTTGTGAATTTGGTGTATCTGGTTTTCTGGGAAGGTGCTGTTCCGGGCTGTTATGTTTGGTTCCGGACACTATTTTGGTAGTTAAAGGGTTAATTAATTATTATATCACAAATATTCTTGTTCCTAAAATTGTTCTCAAGAGTCTCTAACACATCCCATTATATTTTAAATCAATTTCCTACATAAAAGGCCTGTTCCGGCCTGTTCCGTTCCGTTCCGGCTTTTACACCGTTCCCAATTTTGGTTATGTTTTGAATAAGTAACTTCTATATTGAAAGGGCCACTGATTTATGTAAGGATATATAGAGGGTGTGAGCCCCTTCACAGAATCCACATGTTTTCAGACTGGCCCAACTCTATTTAAACTGGTACCAACCTTGCCACTTAATATATTTTACATTTTCTGAATAAGTAACTGTTATTTTGAAAGGGTTAAAATCCTTTAGGCCACTCATTTCGGTGTGGCTATATACAGGGCATGATGATGAGCCCTTTTATACAATACACATGTTTTCACACTGGTCCAATGCCTTTTTGTGGCAAACAAACTGGTGCCAACCTTGCCACTTTATATAATTTACCTTTTCTGAATAAGTAACTGGTATGTTGAAAGGATTAAAATCATTTGGGCCCCTCATTTCTGTGTGTATATATACAGGTCCTGAGCCCCTTCATAGGACAGACATGTTCTGAGCCTGACCAAACGCAATTTATGGAAAATAAACTGGTGCCAACCTTGCCACTTCATATATTTTGCATTTTCAGAATTAGTAACTGGTATTTTGAAAGGGTTAAAATCCTTTGGGCCACTCATTTATGTGTGGATATCTACAGGGGTAGTTGAGCCCCTTCATAGGACAGACCTGTTCTCAGCCTAGGCCAATGGTTTTATGGCAAGTTAACTGGTGCCAAACTTGGCACTTAATATATTTACCCTTTTCTGAAAAGTAGTATTTTAAAAGGGTTACAATCCTTTGGGCCACTCATTTCTGTGTGAATATATAGAGGGCATGAGCCCCTTCATACAATCCACTTGTTTTCAGAGTGGCCCAACGGTTTTTATAGCAAACAAACTGGTGCCAACCTTGCCATTTCATATATTTAAAATTTTCTGAAAAAGTAACTGGTATTTTGAAAGAGTTAAAATCCTTTGGGCCACTCATTTCTGTGTGGATATATACAGGGTGTGAGCCCTTTCATACAATCCACATGTTTTCAGACTTGCCCAATGGTTTCTAGGGCAAACAAACTGGTGCCAACCTTGCCACTTCATATATTTTACCTTTTCTGAAAAAGTAACTGGTATTTTGAAAGGGTTAAAATCCTTTGGGCCACTAATTTCTATGTGGATATATACAGGGCATGAGCCCCTTCATACAATCCACATGTTTTCAGACTGGTCCAATGGTTTCTAGGGCAAACAAACTGGTGCCAACCTTGCCACTAAATATATTTTTCCTTTTCTGAATAAGTAGTATTTTAAAAGGGTTAAAATCCTTTGGGCCACTCATTTCTGTGTGGATATATACAGGGTGTGAGTCCCTTCATACAATCCATATGTTTTCAGACGGGCCCAACAGTTTCTATGACAAACAAACTGGTGCCAACCTTGCCACTTCATATATTGTACCTTTTCTGAATAAGTAACTGGTATTTTGAAAGGGTTAAAATCCTTTGGCCCACTCATTTCTGTGTGGATATACACAGGGTGTGAGTCCCTTCATACAATCCACATGTTTTCAGACTGGCCCAATGCCCTTTTGTGGCAAACAAACTGGTGCCAACCTTGCCACTTCATATATTTTACCTTTTCTAAATAAGTAACTGGTATTTTGAAAGGGTTAAAATCATTTGGATCACTCATTTCTCTGTGGATATATACATGACCTGAGCCCCTTCATAGGACAGACATGTTCTCAGCCTGGCCCAACGCTATTTATAGCAAATAAACTGGTACCAACCTTGCAACCTCATATATTTTACATTTTCTAAATAAGTAACTGGTATTTTGAAAGGGTTGAAATCGTTTGGGCCACTAATTTCTGTGTGGATATATACAGGGATTGAGCTCCTTCATACAATCCACATGTTTTCAGACTGTCCCAACGGCTTCTAGGGCAAACAAACTGGTGCCAACCTTGCCACTTCATATATTTTACCTTTTCTGAATAAGTAACTGGTATTTTAAAAGGGTTAAAATCCTTTGGGCCACTCATTTTTGTATGGATAAATACAGGGCTTGAGCCATTTTATAGGATAGATATGTTCTCAGCCTGACCCAACGGTTTCTATGGCAAACAAACTGGTGCCAACCTTGCCATTTAATATATTTTTCCTTTTATGAATAAGTAGTATTTTAAAGGGGTTAAAATCCTTTGGGCCGGGGGGCGGAGCCAACTACCTTAGCAAGCAGACGTATATTGCAAGAGCTCTGGCCCTAAAACTGGATATCAGGGGTAAAAATATAAGTTGATATGCTTTTTTTTTACGGATTGTTTGTGGAGCCCTACTAGTTTTCCTCTCACAATACCCTGCTAACCACATATGGGGACTTTTATGTCACAGCCGAATCCAGCTTAAATCTTAAATACCGCAACCACGCAGACAGAACCAGCCAACGCAGATCATGGAAGATATGTGATCGTTTCAGCGGGAATAGCAGCTCGCATAATCTACAGGCTGGCTTGCTATGTGTACCACACTGAATAAACTGAATTGCTGAAATAGCTGCGGCACATATATCGGCTTCAATCCAGAACTCTCTAAAAGCAAAAATGGCGGCCCAACCAGACTACGAGAAGATAGCTCTAGGCTATATTGAGGCCTCCTACAGGCTCCTGGGAACACTTCTACCTAAGCTCCTTACCACACCACCATGCGACCCTATGCCGGCTAGCCAGGCTTTGCGGGTAAGCGGAGCTCACAATACAGATCAGGACTACATACCCGCAGTCATCTATACACATAGAGCTGGTGTGGATGCTGTGTCTTTGGATCGACGGAGATCCCCCACCCCTTCTATTGCTGGGAGCCCTTCTGAGCATGGTTCTGGCTTCAGACACGGAGCAGCATTAGGAATCTACGTGAGGAGCGGCATAAAGCTGTATCACTCACATGTCACGAGCGAGGTTTTGGAAGGCCTGACCACTCACTTGGTCCAGCATTTGGAGCCCTTCCAGACGAAAGGTGATTTTGGCAGATGTTCGTTCCGGCTGGCTCAAAGATTACCTTCAGCTTTACGTTCTGGTGTGGGGTAAAGGACTTACTCCTATGGTATGTTGCGCCATGGCATTTTTCTCATCCAGACTATTATCTGCTTGGAGGGTCCATGTGTAAAAGCGGACATTCCATCTTAGCTGTGCAAATATGGCTTAACAGTGTTTTTTCTATATCTTTTTGCTAATTCTAACGAGGATCCTCATACTTCAGTTCACCCATGGACCTGGATATCTATTTGTATGACTACTTGTTGTTAATTGAATCGGCTACTACAGTGTTGCATCTAGGCTAAGCATTACACCGTATTTCTATATAATATACTAAATGTTGAATGCTAAACTAGATAAATGTTTTAAAGTAGTGTGTGGCTGGTTGAGGGCACCTGTGTAATATTTGTGTTGCTAATATGTGTGCTATGCTATAATAAGTTTGTTTATACTGGATTGTTATAGCTATCATTTCTCCATCCCTCTATATGATAACTGATAGCAGCATGCCAGTGAAATCCTGAACCTAAGAACGATATCAATCTGGCTCCCTTAGATGCTTTAATATCTTGCTTAATAAGGTAATTGACATATGTAGTTACTTATAGAGTTCACACAGTGCCTAATTTTTATAACTGTTAGTTTTCAGGGCATGTACTCTGACATCATTTCTGTAATACACTGTTGGTTTTCTTGCATAGCCCTGATGGTTGAATTGTGATGTGGGGAAGTTCCTACATTACAGTTTTAGACATGCCAGGCAGGGTGTCATTTGTTAACATTAAAAATAAGCTACAGCACAACACAGGCTGTTATAATTCCCTTTCCCTAGGTGTTAATCATATCTGATTTTCTGGTCCTGGATGGTGGGCCCACATCCGGGAGTTAGTGTATTTATGTTCTTAGGGAGGAGTTATTCAATGGTTTAACTACTTTTATACTCACCTATTTCTCTTTTGTTCTAAACTCATATGGCCTGGTCAATGCCCTACCCTTTAGCACCAAATAGTGGTTAACTACATTGGGTGCTGTCATCGGTATTTTACTCATCCTACTTACCTACTGGAGGAGCACTATGGTTATTATACATCCAGGTTTAACAAATAGAGCACTATACTATCAGCATGACACTTCTAAAAATTAGTATTGGTATAGTTGGATGACTAGCATGTCCTCACGTAGTTTAATTCACTTTGTAAAATGAGCACGGATGGGCATGTTGGACACCTACAGGAGAATTCTGATGTTGCACACGTTATCTCAACTGCAATTCCCTACAGGTACAATTATTCGGCACACTCGTAAGATAATCAGATGTTTTATCTATTTACCATATGACAATTACCACCTCCTATCCCCCCACCCCCCATAATAATCCTTCCTTAGTAGAAGGCCTATGTGTATACTAGCAGGTATCTTAGACATTATCGGGGTGGAAGTTACTCACTGTTATTTGTTTTAGGTTTTGTCAGGTTATAGATCTAGTGTACATATTAATATTAACACCAACTATCCAGGCGCACTAACCGCATAGTGTCTACCCTAATAATTTGTTTTATTAAATTAGATGTATTTACTGTAGATATACCTGTATTTTCCTCATATTATTCTTATTATACTGAGCATTGGGCACCACTATGTATGTACAAACGTTTTCTACACTGTTTTGTCTTTCCTGGTTTGAGGCCCCGTTTCTCTTAGTATTTACATGGGGTTTCTTTCCTTGTAACTTGTCTCCACTTACAGTTGAATTTGGGAATAATACCTACTCATAAAAGACATCCATTATTCCCACACTCCTACTAGTATCCACCGGGACTTACTTAGAGGCTTAATAATTTGAATGCAGAGTTTCATTTCTCTACAGTACAGGCGTTGCCAGTGGCCGAGGCTGCGCCCTTATATTTATTAAGTCCTACCATATAAATGTTATATAATGCTTAACTGCTTTATCCATCCCTCTATAATGCTACAGTTCCATTGTTGTCATATAACTCATACAGAGTGTACCGTCCGTTCCCTCATCAACCCCAACTAAAGGTCCCATATTATTCTGGGGGCAGTCTATCATAATCAAGCTTGTCTTATACTACAGAGGTGCCATTATAATACCATGGTATGGACTTTACCTACATTTTATAGGTCAGCAGGTCTGATCAACAATAATACTAATTAGCTAAAACTATAACCCTTAGCTATACCTTGCCTTCTTAGCAGCTCCACATTGTTCTCCTCCTCAGCATAACAACATTATCTATTGGATGCCCTACATTTTATACGCTTCCTTTGACTCCTAGTCTCTATCCAGATATTATAATAATGTGAAGTACATTCTATCATACCCACCTTGTTCAAATGCCCAGCTACTCCTATGTTAATCCTCACTATTAACAATTATCCTCTAGCCATGGTTTTTAGTCTTAATTTCCATTCACATCCCAATGACCACCTCCCCCCCCCATCTCATAATGTTCCTCCTAGGTAAGGAGGCTCTACCTATGCGGTTTTTCTAACCAGTACCGCAACCTACCCCATCTATTTTCTATGTTTTTATGTGTAGCTTTTCACTCTGCCATAAAATTGACTTTATTTCTACTACCTTGCCAAGCGAAACTGTTAAGCTTCACTTACAGATTGAGTTACAAGTTTTAAGTTTAGCATGTTCAATTTCACCACACTACTCATATATCACAAAAACTTGTTTTGTTGTATTATAAACAAAAAAATAAATAAATAAGGAAGACACATGAAGACCATTTGCTGTTTACATATTGCGAAATGTATGCCATAACTATTGTTTATACTTGACTTACTTTGAGAATTTTGAATGCATTTCATTGACAAGTCTGTGTATTATAAACATTCCTACAGATCTAGCTTATGTATAATTTTACATCTCTGTATATTCTTATGTTTATATGGCTTCGTTTTAATATGCATGTAACCTTATTACTTTTTCTTTGTCTTCAATAAAAAGATTATTAAAAAAAAAAAAAAAAAAAATCCTTTGGGCCACTCATTTCTGTGTGGATATATACAGGGCGTGAGTCCCTTCATACAATCCACATGTTTTCAGACTGGCCCAACGGGTTCTATGACAAACAAACTGGTGCCAACCTTGCCACTTCATATATTGTACCTTTTCTGAATAAGTAACTGGTATTTTGAAAGGGTTAAAATCCTTTGAGCTACTCATTTCTGTGTGGATATACACAGGGCGTGAGCCCCTTCATACAATCCACATGTTTTCAGACTGGCCCAATGCCTTTTTGTGGCAAACAAACTGGTGCCAACCTTGCCACTTCATATATTTGACCTTTTCTAAATAAATAACTGGTATTTTAAAAGGGTTAAAATCATTTGGGCCACTCATTTCTGTGTGGATATATACACGTCCTGAGTCCCTTCATAAGACACAGGCAAGGGGGTGACAGCAAATAACGTTTATTCTATAGTTATATAGACAAATAATATAGCTAAGTTTCAGGAGATTATCCCTTAATCATGCCATGCCAAACAAACAAACAAACAAACATTAATGACTTGCCACTAGATGGTTCTGTTGATCATTTCATATATTAATTCCTTCATGACTAACAAAACAGTGTATTTATTAGTTTTATACAAAATATCAGAAAAATATTCTTTAAATACAAAATCTTTCTTTTAAAATTTTCAGAATAAATAATCAGACATAGAAGCCAGAATCACTCTAAATGTCCCAATTTCTCCAGCTCCAAAGTAATTACTTTGCTAGCTAAAATGGGACTATAAAACACAGATAAGTCAATCTCTTTAGGCTCAAGGGTCCCTAGCTCATAAATCCAAAATTATTCTCTCTGCTTTAATTGCAGCTCTCTATCTCCCCCTCTACGTGCTATCTCAATATGGTCAATGACCTGGAATTCGAGGTAACCAATAGAATGGCCAGCCTTTAAAAAATGATTAGCTAGTGGAGCTTTTAGATTAACAGTGCAAATATTACTTTTATGCTCTATGTATTGTATTGGGTACTTGTAAAGCGCGGGCTAATCACCCGTAAGGGTCTCAAGCGCTGCTCATTTTATCGACCTCGGAAGGATGAAAGGCTGAGTGGACTTCGCCGGGGATCGAACCTGCAACCCTTGGGTTGCTACAGTGCTCAGCCACAGTGCCTTAGCATGCTGAGCTATCTGTATGCTCTATGATGTGATCTTTGGCAGTCCTAGTCGACTCACCTATATAAACACCCCCCACACGGACACTTAATCATATAAATAATAAATGTGGTTAAACAAGTGAAATACCCCTTAATGTAGTATTTTTTTTACCAGTGTGTGGGTGGTAAAATATAGGGCCTTTGGTCATATTACTGCAACAGGAACACCCTAAATAGGGATAACATCCTTTATTTTTGGAAGTGATATATCTAGAACCAGTTTTACACTAGGGCCTACATCTGCCTTTATCGAATTATTTTGAATATTCATACCCTTTTTATAAGCTGGCATTGGGCATGTTTGAAATTCTCTAATACTAGGGTTACATCTAGCTAACACATCCCAGTGCTTCCTAATAATTCTTTGAATTTCAGAATTATACTCAGAGACAAACAATAATCTTTGATCTTTAGTATCCATTTTTTTAAACTGACTGTTATCTTTTGGTGACAGCAAATTAGATATAGGTATAAATTTAACCAACTTAATTTCTTCATTAATTAAACTGTTGGGGTATCCCCTCTCTTTAAATATATTCCCCATCTCTTTCAGCCTTTTATCTATTATATCCTCATCTAAAATGATTGTTGTGGGGGAGAGTTTTAAGATAGGAAGGGTGAGCGCTATCATATCTTAAAAGACTATTGCGATCAGTACTTTTTCTAAAAAGATCAGTTACCGACTTTAATCACCCTCACATCTAGAAAGTCTAGAAACTCCTCACTCCAGACTAATTTAAACTTTATATGATTAGTAGATAAATTTAACTCATTTACAAAGTCTACCAGGGTTCCAACGTCGCCCAACCATATTCCAAATATGTTGTCGATATACCGCCACCAGGTGGCGCCATATCGAATAAACATACTGTTAGAAAAAAATATTGTTCTTCATATAAATTTATAAAAATATTTGCATAATTAGGGGCGACATTGAAACCCATGGCAGTACACTGGAGCTGGAGAAAATAGTCATCCTGAAATAGGAAATAGTTGTTATATAATATAATGGATAACAATTGTATAAAAAAATCAGTTTGTGCACAATTATATTGGTTGTCAGAGTTCAGAACAGAATATAAATGCCACTGCATTGCCACTAGTATGTGTAATACTGGTATATAAGATCTCCACGTCAAGGCTAAATAAAATAAACTTAGTAGTAGGGAGTTCCAAGGACTTGAGTTTAAGCAAAAAGTCTACTGCATCTTTAATGAAGGAGTTAGACATTTCAACATACGGCGAAGGATTTTATCTAGAAATATGTATATATTGGTGAACACTGAATTAGTGCTTGCCATGATGGGCGAGCCGGGGGGTTAGCCAAATTTTTATGCACCTTAGGGAGCGAATAAATGACAGGGGTACATGGATTATCAGTTTTTAAAAAGAGTTTTACATCTTTTCCTATAATACCATTTTTCTCAGCTACTGAGGTTACTCTCTCTATTTCCTTTAAAATCTTTAAAGATTGGATTGTATGAAATTGGCTCCATCAGGGTCATAGCGCCATCTATAGACTCTTCCAGAGAAATAATCCTGTCATTCCCTTGCAAACTTTGTACATTTGTGATCTTCAATAACTTTCTTTGACTCTGTAATCTTGTTATTCACATCTTGCAACAATTTTTCCACTTCCTCCAAAGGTAAGTTTTTTTCAGGTCTTTTTCCATATCGGCCAATTAAATGGTTCTTCAATGGTTCTTTAAATGTTCTTCAATTTCCTTGTTGAGACACTCCACAGTTAGAACGATACTGTTGTCAGGATATCTGTGAGTGTTATTAAATAATATATATATATATATATATAATATTTAATGTATATAGATTTGTCTTGGCAGGAAATGATCCATTTATTTGTGAGACTGTAACTACAGCAGACCCCCCCCCCCTCTACCTTATACTTCTAAAGGATTCAAAAGAGACCATTGGTCTCATTAGTTCAGCACAAACCCCTGGGTTGATGAAGCCGAATATTCTGTGTTTTGGTGGAAAATATGCTCAGAAGCCCCTTGAAGATTCTCAATGTACATTCTGATCTGGGAGAAGCATATGCCAACCTTAACTAACAGACACATGTGATAATTTAACACCATGGCTCACTGGATTTTCTTTTGAAGCTTAAATATATTCAGAAAAAGAACCATTTTTTTTAAAAAAGGGGATGTAGCTAATCTCATATAGGTGTGAATGATCCCCTGCCAAGCTGACATTATAAGTCTCTGTATGACATGGGAAACTAGATTTCAGATAAAGAAATTGTCTAAATCCTCATAATAATTTAACTTTAACCCCTTGAGTGCTAACGACGTCTCTAAGCCGTCACAGAATTTCCCACTCTGGTGCTAATGACGGCTCAGAGCCGTCACTAGCACTCTCCCACCTTAAGGGAGATCTGGGGGCTCCCACCCGCTCCTACCCTGGCGATCAGGCCTGTATAATGACAGGCATCACCGGGGCTTCATGTTTTGCGTGGTGACATCACACGCAATGACGTGATGACGTCACCGCGCAATTTATTTATACTTAATGTTAAGTATAGCAGCAGGAGGTATGCTGCTTAAAAGCCTGTATCTCAGGCATCTAAGGAGCTACAGATCCCCAAGACCCACCATTCCATTGGAAAGGTAATCGCACAACCTTTCCAACAGTGTAAGTCTCGGGGACATGGGGGAAAAAAAGTTAAAAAAATGTTGTTCAAAAAATAAAAAATAAACTTAAAACATTCTTAGCACCCAGGTGGGAAAGTGCTTAGCACTCAAATGGTTAAAATACACAGATCATATTAAAAAACATATATATATATATATATATATATATATATATATATATATATATATATATATATATATATATATATATTATACAAAATAAACAAAGTTAAGAAAAAGTAAATGACTAGAGATTTCAGCACTCTAAAACCTTTGCTCTTCTGGGCCCCAGATGGAAACAGGCACCAACCACACAATGATCAAGAGAAACCAGACAGGCTTGTCGTCAAATACAGAGACATTTATTCACAACAACATTTCAGTATATCACTAAGTGATGCATCACTCTAATACACGATAGCATTATATTCCTAGTTTATATACAAAACCGGGTAATCAACCCTTACTTGAAGCAAAATGGAAACAGGAAATATTATGGATGATGATTAAATAGTGTCATATTATTATGGCATTCTGCTATACACATGCATGTATAATCATAGCTATTTCACGAGGTAAAAACATCCTCTTTAGATTAATGCCATAATAGGTGTGACTTCACACAGCATACAACAATTACAGTAGCAACTGCAATATTAATATACAAAGACTTGCAACATTTTTCGAGGTAAAAGCGTCCTCTAAACATTTTTGCTGCAATATTGTGCCATTGCTTGCAGACTGTGCACAAACCACAACATATTATCATTCATACTGTGGTAGATTTAAATCAGCTGAGGTAAAAGCCGTCCTCCTTTCAATTTCACCACTTTAGGTTTGATTAGGCTTGGTTTGTAAACTTAAATCACCATCTTTAACGTGCCTTTATCGTGAAAATATTTTTTGTAGCATCAAAACAAGTGTCCTGATATTTGAGGCAAAGGCCTGTTCAGCCACAGCGTGTTCCATCCTATTATGTGCACATAACCCCAGAAATGAAATCAGCATTCAAATAAACAGTACCTTAGTTGAGCCGTGTCTTCCAGCGTATTACCTGTACATTTAGGTGAAGCAACCGCTACGGCTTTAAGAACTGCTTATCCAAACGAATTTGTTTCCCGGTCAATACCGGATCAGTGTGTCATCACTCCTCTTGGTTTGTGCTTCGCTCAGGAAAGGAACCTCCATTCAGCTGGCCACAGGTGTGCTCTGTTTTCTTTGCATAGTCCTTAGCATAGTCGACGTACGTTTCGCCCCACAATGCCTTGCGATTATTCGGGGCCTCGTCAGGACTAATTTGCACAGGTATTCTCACCTCCCTTATTAAGGGTAGAATTTGCATAGAGGGTTGTAGCTTAAAAGTAACATAACGCTCTATTTCAAATTTAAATATCCCATACCTGCATATAGAGATTTTGAGCACAGAAACACAATTTCATGTAGTCAAATTACAGCACTGAGCTGCCTTCTCCCAATTGCAATTTTTCCCACCCCGCATCGAATGAACAATGTTTACTCTTGATATGTTTACTATATGTCAAAGAAATCTTCTTATTGTATATCCTTAAAAGCGATACACATTAGCTCAAAACTACACTACATTTCCAGATTACTAAATTTAAACTTTTTAATTTAGAAAAGGGGCATACTCTATTACTTCATTTAACCCTTTTGGGGACAGTGTTTGAAGAACATATACCCCACCTCGATTCTTTTCTTAAAATACAATTGTCTTCATTACCAACTCTACCACTTTGTATTCCCCTGTCAATTCCAATAAATTATTAGGGAAGCTGGATTTTGTTGATGGTATTGGGCAAAGTGTCTCGCCTACACTGTATCCCTGCCATATATTATATCATCCATATGCTCCTGGACTCTTTCTTTGAAAAGTCATTTTAGTTTTTCCTATATAGAAATAAGGACAGGAACAGTGTAGTAAGTATACCACACCTACAGAATTGCAATTTGCAAAGATTGTTTATGTTATATATTTTGCTATTATTGCTTGAAAAAGTTGTACTTTTCTGCATATAAGGGCAGTACACACAGTGTCCGCAAGGATAACTCCCCTTTACCTCTTGTCTTAACCCTAGCCAATTTAAAGCTGGTGATCTAACAAATATACTTTGTACCAGTTTATCTTTCAAACATGGTGCTCTTTTTGCAGTTAGTAGATGGGTAATCACCCACTTTAGATTTAATTTTTTCATCTAAAGTGAGAATATGCCAATGTTTTAGATAGTATTTCTCTTATCTTTGGCCATTGACAATTATATGTAGTTGTTAAATCTGGTTAAGGTATTAGTTATTTGGGCTATGGACTGGGTAGAGCAAGGTGTCTCTATTCTTTTTTCTAACTTTATTCAATGATGATTAGGATGTTTCCTCCTAGAGTACCCACGATTCATAAATCTCTGTTGCATTAAATCTGCATGGTATTCAAATTAGTATTTGAAGAACAATATCTTTTTAGACGCAAGAATTGACTATATGGGGACACTTCTTTTCAAATGATAAGGGTGACAAATAGATGCCTCTAAGATAATATTTGTGGCTGTACTTTTTCTATAGTTTTCAGTCACTATCGATGTACCTTCTTTCATAATCATTATATCTAAAAAGGCTAATTCCTTTGAATCATACACTAATGTTAGCAAGATATTGCGGTTGTTTATATTTAAATTATTTACAAAACTCTTTTAGAATTTCAATGGGATCAAAATATCGTCCACATATCTCAACAAAGTGAGATAGCTGATTTGAAAAATATGATTATATTTTTCTTAGACATCAAAGAGTTCCCATGCCCCAAGATGAAGACATGCATAGGTAGGGGCACATACTGCCCCCATGGCTGTGCCCCCTACATTGGCCTATACAATGCTTTATCAAATTGGAAAACATTATTCTCCAAGGCAAATCTCAACAAATCTAAAACTAAATGAGTATGTTTATCAAAGGATTGTCCCCTTGATTTTAGAAGTGTTTACATGCCTCCATTCCTATTTCATTGCGGAATGGAGGAATATAGGCCTTCTACATCCAGTGACACTAAAATAGTGTCATTGTCAAACGTGATGCCATCCAGCTTTTTCAACACATCAGGAGTAGTCTTTTACGTAAGAAGGAAGTGATTAAAAGAAAGTGACGAAGAAAGTGATCCACATAGTCTTCCAATGTTTTCACTAATGCTTCCAATACCCGAGACAATCGGGCGTCCTGGCGGATGGGAGAAAATTTTTATGGAGTTTTGGGATGATGTAGAAAGTTGGCATTATACCGGATGTTTTCGAAACAAGTACTGATATTCTTTTGGAGAAATAATACCTTCCCCAAGAGCTGATTTTAAAATTTTCTGGTAAATTATTTTGCATAGGAGATATAGGATTGATAAATAATTTGACATATTGTTGTTTATATCATTAAGTTGTCTTTTTACTCATTTAAATAGAATGACTCTTCCAGTAATACCAAGTTTCCGCCCTTATCCGCCGGCTTTATGATAAGATTCTTTGCATTCATTAATTCATTTAGAGGCACTTCTCTCACTGAAATTAAGATTAACTTTAGGCATATAATCCTCTCTCAGATTTTCTAAGTCATTTTCTACTGCTTTTACAAAAATAGAAACTGCTGGTATTTGTGCAAATGAGGGCATAAATGTAGAATTAGGTTTAAATTTTGTTTGCCATTTAACCTCATTTTGGTCTGTGTTAAAATCTCCCACCAGTAAAGACTGTAAATTTCTGATAGTAGTTTCATCAGTTATCTGCTCTTGCTCTCTATGCCATAATTTGAGAAAGTCTTTCTAGCAAAAAGATGTAACTCTTTTGATACTTCAAATGTATTCAGTTTATTGGTATTGATCTTAAACAGTAACTATTAGATAAATATTTGATAAATGGCTGTATAATAAATGTATAAATGTTTATTTTAAAATAACAACATCTGGTTCTTTATTTTTCAGACAACAAGATGTCCTACCGAATATTGGTCTTAAACATAAATCTGTACACTCAAAAATTATTAGAAACATGAAATATACTGTGTTTACCGTTAAGATACAATATAATGCCAGGATGTTGAATGAAATTATTCTGGTGAAGAGCAAATAATTTACTAATTTACAGTATGATTGCTTACTAGTATGATACTGGAAGTAATTTCATCTTTGGCCTCTATAAATACATGCTAAGTTATATTAGATGGAGACAGATATATGACCAGACAGGTTTATTAATATAAAGAAATAGTGTATTTGATAAACTTTTATAGGTTAGATAATTAAACTGTAGCAGCATTAAAGGTAAGACTGGCATTTCTGGGTTGCTTGCTGCCCCCTAGGGATTGAAACTGGGTATGACAGCCAAACGAATTGACTGGTTAAAACATATGCCAAACCAAATAGCTTATGAGATTTCAGATCCCAGAGCAAATCAGAGACAAGCTCCGTTAGGGCCAATGGAAAGACAAGCTCCGAAGGCCTATCAAAATTCTGTGGGAGTGATTAAGGAAAAGGAGGAGCCTTTATTTTATTTATTTTTTGATAAAGAGGCATACACTCTCAAAGACAGAGGAGACAGACAGACTCAAAGAAGCATTAACTTTTGAAAAGAAAAATACATAGGCTTTGGTGCCATAGTATATTCTCTGCAATTTTTGGGGACACTTTCTTGAACAAAGAAAGATGACAATTCTTGAGGTCTATACCTTTGCACTTTATATGAAAAACCTTCCATAGATGACCCATAATAAACTCTGGGAGCTGAAATATTGATTTGCTTATTTGGTAAAGTATAATAAACTGTTAAGTATATATAATAATTGAATCTAAGGCTATAGTTAGATACAGCTAGTCATTTTTAAAAGGCATAATTTGTATTTTCAACACATGTTCATAGTCCAGTATAGGTTAACTAGTCATATTTATTGCTAAGTATTCATATTTGCAAACTGTATATATATTTTAGAACTTGCCTTAATTGTAGCTAAAAATAAGATTTATTTCAGCTCAGATAACTTGCATAGAAAATGGCTGTTAAAATTTTCTGTTATATTGTTTAACTAGGCACTGTGAAAGTGTCAGGGTGCCAGGAATCAGACTGAGACTGAGTAGTGCAAAAATTATCACACCTTTATTAATAGCAAAAAATAATAAAAAGTCCTCAAGTCAAATAACAAGCAGGAGTCAAAACCAGGGCTGGTAGTCAGACGAGCCGAGTCAGGAGCCAAAGCGAATAGTAAGACGAGCCCGAGTCAGGAGCCAAAGCGAGTAGTCAGGACGAGCCGAATCAGGAACAAAGAGGAACAGCAGAGTCAGGAACAAGCCAGGGATCAGGAACCAGGAGGGACGGTCGAACTGCCCGGGTAGATACACAGGAACTCTCACAAACAGGTCTGAGGACAACGCAAGGGCAAAGCATATTGAACAGAGACCCTTTAAATAATAAGTGATTGACATCACAATTCTGAGACTGCAAACCTCACATGGATGATGTACACCAGTCTGGCCATAAAAGGGCATACCAGGAAATGAACAGCATCACACACTTTGCACCAGGAGTCAGCAGTGAGGTGAGTAAAATGTCTGCCAGCAGCACATGGCAAGCAAAGCAGGGAATAAACCCTGACAGTAACCCTCCCCTCAACGGGACCTCTCCCTCGCTGGAGGACAAAAGGCTTATTGGGGGAAACGGGCATGGAAGGCACTAGGAGGAGGGCGGGAGCATGAACATCAGAGGAGGGAACCCATGAATGCTCCTCCGGACCGTAACACCTTCAGATGAACCAAATACTGTACGCGGGGGCCCCTAGGACATACGGAGAGCATGGATTGACCCGTCGGAGTATTCGAAAAGGACCAACATAATGGGGAGCCAGTTTATTGGAAGCACACAAAGGTTCAAGTTGCGGAAGGACAGCAAAAACCCTGTCACCAACCTGGAAGGCACGGGGAGACACCTACGATCAGTCTGGAACTTTTGGTGCTGGCATAGAACGATGAAGGCAATCCTGAATCTGCACCCACGTGGAACGGAGTTGCCGGAGATGCTCCTCCAAAGCCGGAATACCCTGAACATGAATGAATCGGGCAACAAGGATGTTGAAAACCCATAATTCGCCAATGAACGGGGATAACTTGGAGGAAGCATTAAATAGCACTATTACGAGCAAACTCTGCCCAAAGGTAACAGTTCAGACCAATTATTGTGGTGATCTGAGACATAGCAACGAAGAACTGTTTCCAGAGCTTGATAAGACTGTTCCGCAGGCCCCATTGGATTGAGGGGTGATATGCAGAGGAGAAGGAAAGCTGGGTACCCATTTGAGCACAAAAGGAACGCCAAATCTGGAGACAAACTGGCTACCCCGGTCCGGCACTATCTCCTTGGGTAACCCATGTAAACGGAAGACCTCCCAGGCAAAAATTGAAGCAAGCTCCTGAGCGGAAGGCAGCTTCTTCAAGGGAATGCAATGTGACATTTTAGAAAAAAGGTCAACCACCATAAGGATAACAGTATTGCCATTGGAAACTGGAGCTCGACAATAAAATCCATGGGAAAGATGTTTTCCAAGACGCTCATCCATTAGCAATAGGTTTGAAGAAGACCCACAGGAAGACGTCGAGGAGTCTTATTCTGTGCACAAACTGAGCAGGAGGCAACATGCGCGAGCAACATCATAACGAAGACCTGGCCACCAGAATTGTTGAGTGACAGACCAAATCATTTAGGTTCATGTCTGGGAGACCTGCGGGCTTTAGGATAGTGGTAAGTTTTGCCAAAAGTTTAGTTTGAAGATTCTCAGACAAAACACTTACCACTTAGGTTTTTCTCAGGAGGTGCATTGGTTGTGCAGCCAGGATCTCCTCCCCCAAGTACGTATGGTAGCCAAAATATGGTCAGGAGTGTATAACTGGAGTAGGTACGAGACTCCTCCTTGGACAGAGCCCAAAAATTGTCAAGAAGAGGGCCATCAGCCCTAACATTCTTACTACCAGGCAGGTTGGAGACCACATAATTAAACCGAGACAAAAATAGCGCCCATCTGGCAATACTAGAATGAGCACTAGTACGCTAGTACCCTCAAGAAGATGCCTCCATTCCTCGAGTGCCAAAATTATGGCCAGTTAATTCCCTGTTGCCAATTTCATAGTTGCACTCCGCTGGAGACAATGCTGGAGACAATTTCTTAGAGAAGAAACCGCACGGTGGCAAGGAACCATCAGGCGTAGGACGTTGAGACAAGAGGGCACCTTCTCCAGCTCTCAGATGCATCAACCTCAAGAACGAAAGGCAGGGGCAGGTTAGGATGAGCCAGAACTGGAGCGGCAGCAAAGGCAGTCTTAAGACTATCAAAGGCCTTAATGGCAGTAGGTGAACAATGAGTGGATCATGACTGTGATAGGTTTGACCAAGGAAGAAAAGTTTTTAATAAACTTTCTAAAGTAATTGGCAAACCCCAAAAAAACATTGAATAGACAGAAGACCAAACTGGGCGAGGCACTGCAGAACTGCAGACCACTTGTCATGATCCATGGAGAAACCCTGCAACAGAGATAACATAACTTAGTAAGGTTACTTGAGTCTGATGGAACTCACATTTCTCGTGTTTACAAAACAGGCCGTTCTCACACAGTCTCTGAAGACCCGGTTGTAACATCAGAACGATGAGCCTCAAGCGTGGGTGAGTGTATGAGGATGTCGTCTGAAATACACCACAATACACTGTTGCAACATATCTCGTAGGACATCATTAATAAATTCCTTGAAAACAGCAGGAGCATTACATAGGCCAAAGGGCATTACAAGATACTCATAATGCCGCTCCCTGGTGGTTAAATGCTGTTTTCCATTCGTGGGCCCTCCTTGATCCTAACGAGATTGTATGCTCCTCTCAAATCAAGTTAGAAAAGACCCATAGCTCCCTTGAGGAGGGTCCAAAGAGTTCCGTATGAGCGGAATAGGGTAAGCATTCTTAATGGTAAGACGATTAAGACCCCTATAATCGATGCATGGTCTTAACTCGACACCCTTTTTCTTCACAAAGAAGAAGTCAGCCCTACAGGAGAGCAGGATATGCGGATTATCCCCCGTGACAGAGCATCGGCAACATACTCCTCCATAGCACAATTCTCTGCAACAGACAGAGGGTAAACTGGCCCCGAGGAGGAATGCTCCGGGTTGCAGGTCTATGGTACAATCATAAAACCGGTGAGAAAGCAACGTACCGGCACGCGGAGATATATGATTAGTTTGCAGTGCGACTGAGTAACTCTAGAATCCAATATACTCAGTCTAAATGTTGCCTAGTAATACGGTAATTGCATGAAACTATGTAATAACTGTAAGTTATAACTGTAAGTTACTAGAAGTGTAATAATTTCTATAGAGTGATATAAGAGACAAATATCCGATTTAGTAAATAATATAAAGGATTTTATTCTATATAGACATATCGATTCATTAAGACAATTAAAAGATTGTACTATCCTAATTAGAACCGGATCCGGTGTTAAAATGATTAAAAAACTGTGAAAAATATATCTTTTCTAAAAGTAATACTGCGTTCCTAGAAATACATATATTGTATCTTCTAGCTTATTACATATGTATCTTAGAGACTAGAGCGCAAAAAAAAAAATAAGTTAATATGAGTAATAATGCATATACATATATACTTAGTTTATACAATAAAATTGGAATAGAAAAGTATGCAAAAGTGCATAACCCCGGGGCTTATTGCATAAAATTAAACGGTACCTTTAAAATTGCAGAAATGAATCAAGTCTGTGTTACTATACCGGTAATAGGTTTTTTTTCTGTTGGTCGTGTCTGTTAAGGCAAAATTATTGATCCTGGAAACCCACCAGGGGGTCTCTTGAATAGTATCCAAAGTATAAGCGAGCAACAGATTGTTACTTTAATTGTAATCCTTTTTTGTTGAAAATGTGAAGGTTACGATCTTATGTATCCTTTGTTGGAGGACCCACCAGGGGGTCTTGCACGTCCTTCAGGTGTTAATTATATTGTTCAAAATTCAATTTTGTCCTTTTTCTTGCTAATTTCTTAGCTAAATGTTGTCCGACTTTGTTCTCTTTTCACCTTTGTTGAGCGGTTAGTCAGAGAAGTTTTCACAAGTGTCAAACGGTGGAGTGTCTTGAACTATTAATTTTTGTGGGTCCCTTATTTGTATATGTCATGTATAGGAAAAAAAGGGGGGTTACCGGAGGATTCACACTTTAACAGAGATCTGAATTGTTTTCAGCTATCGCCTTGTTAGCGGTCCTCTTTCTTTGTACCTTTAGTGTTTATTCCGGCTGCAGTTCTATGATCTTATCTTTAGTGTAGAGCTGCTGGATATATTCTTGTTCAGAAGAACAAGCTGGAAAACAGGATCCTGAGTCTCTGGAGCAATACGTTTGGACGCGTTTCGGCTGTCACCTGCAGCCTTTTTCATACATAATGCTCCATTGCGGTTTGGCGGTCTTATTTAAACCTCCAGGCTATTATCCCATTGTTGATATTTACTTTGTTGTTGTTTCAGTTCAGATACATTTAAATCCTTTTTTATAGGAACATTTGTTTGATACATCGTGGCCTTATTTTTATATAATAAATTTTGTAATTGATACATTAAAAACATTGAAATGAGTAATAGTTGTTAGATAATATGATAAAATGATATGAGAGAAAAATATGGGATAAAAAAACGATAGCTATGTCTGGGAATATATTAAACCGTTTATTGCCAAATGAAAAGATATTTGTCAATCATATGTTACAATTGAATTTTTTATTCATTTTTTTTAATCTATATATTATAAATGATAAAAGTTAGATATAAATTTAGTTTGAGATCAAATTCGTTAAATCAGTTTAATTAAATTCGTTTTATTTACACTTCTAGTTCGTGAATTAATTAGCGACTTGATTATTTTTTGTTGTCTTATATCTAAAAATGTTATATATTGGATACTGGGCTAATATAGAAGTTAAAAATATAATATAATGTCTTTGTCTGGCACTATGTGTGTCTGTAATCAACAAATCGAATTTTAGTCAATATTGGGTATGAGTACATATAATACATTCAATAAATTAGGTATTAATATATATTAAAACCAAATTGGTTAGATTGATTAGAATTCGTTTTCTTACACTTCTTGCTTTCAAAGTGTTAAATGACTTTGTCGTATTTGGGTTGGCTTGTGTATGATATTTATAAGTGGATATTAGAATTGTGAGGATTTGAGTCTCAACACGAGTTGTGTGGATATTTAGCTTAATATTTCAGGAAAGGTGTAATGCTAAAAATCAATATTCAATCCTTTTGGTGCCTTTGTCTCTAGTTCATAGATCCACTTATATTCTAATTTTAATAATTCGTTCTCTATATCACCTCCTCTCCAGTTTTGATTTATTTTATCTATTGCAACATATTTGAGTTTCTTTAAGTCGCAATTGTTACTTTTTAAGAAATGTTGTGGTACAGGGAAGATCCTTATTTCTATCCTCTTCTGCTGTTTCTCTATAGACAGTATTTGTTCCCTCACTCGTTCCCTAACAGGGTCTGGTAGATTCTCCTATGTACTGTTTTCCACAAAAACATACGTACAACAACGTACCGGCATGTCACCTTGTCAAAAACGTCTAGGAACTCTTGGCACTCCTCTGGGCAATTGAGATACCGAAGAAGTGCACAAGACTTTAACTGGTTTCCGAAGACAAGTGGAAATACATTGCAGAGACCACGACAAAATTTCAGACCTGCGCCAGTCGAGACTGGGATTGTGCTTTTGGGAGCCAGGGATAACCCAGAACAACTGGAAAAATGCATGAGAATTTATCACCTGGAACTGAGGGTTTCAAATGGAAAGCCCCAACAGCCATGGATAACGGAGTGTCTCGTGAGTAATGTAGTGCGGGCTGAAGGGGCCTGCCATTCAATGGCCTCAATAGCAAGCGGAACGGGACCGAGAGCAAAACAGGAATGGAGGTGCTTTGATGCAAAAGCACTGTCATGAAATAGCTCGCAGCACCGGAGTCACAAGAGCCTGGGTGACTATGGAGGAGTCCACCCTGGAAAGGGACAACCGTGACCAAAGGTTTTCTCCTTTAGCCATTCCGGGGACGAGGATAAACCACCTAAGGTCTGCTGCCCCCAACAGGACCTTAGGTGTGAGCATTTTTCCGGCCTTGTAGGACAAGATTTTAAAAGGTTGCCCTGTAACCCACAATAGAGACAGAGCCCCAACCTCCTCCTAAAGGCCCTCTCTGCCGCAGAGAGACGCGTGAATCCCAACTAGCATCAGCTCAGCAGTACCTGGTGACTCGGACCAGGAGGCATAGGAGGAGAGGGAGGCATGGGGTGGGGAAAGAACACGTAGGAGACAATGGAACAGGAGGCTTCCGCAAGCGCTCCTTGAAAGAGGGGCCTCTCTCTGAGTCTGATGTCAATTAGGATAAAAAAAGACACCAATGCCTCGAGATCCATCTGGTAAATCTCTTACAGCAAACTTCATCTTTATTCAGCATCATGAGAGCCCATGAAAGAAGGCAGCAACAAGGGCTTCATTGTTCCATCCACCTCTGCGGCAAGCGTACGGAACTCAATGGCATACTGAGCAACATATCTCGTACCTTGCTGAATGGACATGGATCATTTAGCAGCAGAGGAGGAGCGAGCCGGAACATTCAAATACCCTTCGAAAGGAGGCCACAAATTCAGGGTAATTTGAAATCACAGGTTATTAGTCTCCCCACATGGGATTAGCCCAGGCAAGAGCTGTGTCAGAGAGTAACAAGATGAGAAAATCCACCTTAGCTCTCTGTCAGTGGGAAACGCCTGAGGTAATATCTCAAAGTAAATGCCCACCTGGTTAAAAAACCCTCTGCACTGAATAGGATATCCCTCCATATCCCTGAGGTAGAGGGTGCAGAACCGGGCATGCTCCTGGTAGGACTAGGTGCAGCAGCGGAAACAGGAGCAGCCATTAACTTGCGGAACACTTTGGTCCAAATGTGCAGTGCGAGTCAGCAGGGCTAGTGCTAATTGAATCCAAGCAGTGATCCTGTTCATCCATCCTGGAAATGATGGTAGGTAAAGGTGTGATTATTAGCACTACAGGATTCATTGGCCCGTGCGTAATGTCAGGGTGCCAGGAATCAGACTGAGACGAGAAGTGCAAAAATAATCACACCTTTATTAATAGCAAAAAATAATAAAAAGTCCACATAGTCCAAATAACAAGCCAGGGAGTCAAAACCAGAGCTGGTAGTCAGACGAGCCGAGCCAGGAGCCAAAGCAAATAGTCAGACAAGCCGAGTCAGGAGCCAAGGGAGTAGTCAGACGAGCCGGAATCAGGAACAAGGAGAACAGCAGAGTCAGGAAAAAGCCAGGGATCAGGGAACCAGGAGGGACGTCTGACTGCCAGGTAATTCACAGGAACTCTCACAAACAGGTCTGAGACAAACGCAAGGGCAAAGCATACTGAACAGAGACCCTTTAAATAATAAGTGATGACATCCCAATTCTGAGGACTGCAACCTGTCCTCACATGGATGATGTACACCAGTCTGGCCATAAAAGGGCATGCAGGAAATGAGCAGCATCACACACTATGCACCAAAGTTAGCAAGAGAGGTGAGTAAAATGACTGCCAGCAGCACATGGCAAACAAAGCAGGTAAAAACCCCTGACAAAAAGTTAGTAATCCATACTTTGGTATTTTATTGTGGTATTTTAATGTGTTCGTTGTGAATAAGGTAAATTGTAAAGGTATATTTTTGTATAGAATATTGTAACAGCATAAGTGTGGATCATTTGATTCATATCTGGTTTCTATAAATATAATTCAATGTGTTTATAAATTTAACTAATATAAAGAATTTTGTATATGCATTTTATTTGGGGTTTGTTTTAAAGAATAATTATTAAATACATTGTATTATAACCCAGCCATATACTGACAATGTCCATCGAACATTTATTAAGGATGTGTTCAAAACCGTTGCAATAATCTTGATTATCCCTCATAAGTGTAGGTGTTGCATTCATACGCAGACCCCTAGGTATGCGTTTGAACCTGATGATATTCTGCCAAAAGTGGTAGCATGAAGATCATATGATAGGTCTTTCAAATTCCTTAGTAGTGTGTTCTAATGGAGCTGTTTTCAAAAAGTCCCTTGAGCCTTTTTGTGAGCGTGGTGATCCTTGCAGCCTCCCAATCAGAATATGAAAACATTCTGCAGGAATCTTGTCCTTTCTTCCATAATAACATTCAAGTGCACAGGGAAAGGCAGTGAAAGATATCACAACACAAAATTGAAATCCCAGCACTCAGAAGAAATAATGCACGTCACCCCAGGGTCACTACCCAGGACCCAAAACAATGTAGAAAACAGGCAAGGGGGCGTCAGCAAATAACTTTTATTCTATAGTTATATAGACAAAAATATATGGCTACGTTTCGGGAGATTATCCCTTAATCATGCCAATGCCAAACAAACAAACATTACTGACTTATATAACTAACATGCCACTAGATGGCGCTGTTGATCATTTCATATAACTCCTCCATGACTAACAAAACAGTGTATTCATCAATTTTATACAAAATATCAGAAAAAATTATTTAAATACAAAGTCTTGCTTTTACATTTTTCAGAATAAATACTCTGACACAGAGGCGAGAATTACTCTAAATATCCAAATTTCTCCAGCTCCCAAAGTAATTACTCTGCTAGCTAAAATGGGACTATAAAAACACAGATAAGTCCCCAATCTCTATTAAGGCCTTTAGGATTTTAACCCTTTAACAATACAGTTACTAATCAGAAAAAGGTTAATATATAAATTGGCAAGGTTGGGCACCAGTTTATTTGCCCTAGAAACCATTGGGCCAGTCTAAAAACATATGTTTTGTATAAAGGGGCTCACGCCCTGTATATATCTACACAGAAATGAGTGGCCCAAAGGATTTTAACCCTTGCAAAATACCAGTTACTTATTCAGAAAATGTAAAATATATGAAGTGGCAAGGTTGGCACCACAGTTTATTTGCCATAAATAGCGTTGGGCCAGGCTGAGAACATGTTTATCCTATGAAGGGACTCAGGACCTGTATATATCCACATAGAAATGAGTGGTCCAAAGGATTTAAACCCTTTTAAAATACCAGTTACTTATTCAGAAAAGGTTGGCACCAGTTTTTTTGCTATAGAAACCGTTGGGTCAGTCTGAAAACATGTGTGTTGTATGAAGGGGCTCATGCCCTGTATATATCAACACAGAATTGAGTGACCCAAAAGATTTTAACTCTTTTAAACTACTACTTATTCAAAAAAGGGCAGATATATTAAGTGGCAAGGTTGGTACCAGTTTATTTGCCATTGAAACCGTTGGGCCAGGCTGAGAACATGAGGCCC
Organism: Bombina bombina; assembly: GCF_027579735.1. Classification (NCBI taxonomy): domain Eukaryota; kingdom Metazoa; phylum Chordata; class Amphibia; order Anura; family Bombinatoridae; genus Bombina; species Bombina bombina. Next base: position 72,564,988 of record NC_069500.1, on the reverse strand, counting down.
ATTTATCAAGCTACGTATGGAGCTTGTGGGCCCGTGTTTCTGGCGAGTTTCCAGACTCGCCAGAAACAGCAGTTATGAAGCAGCGGTCTAAAGACCGCTGCTCCTTAACCCTGTCCTCTAAGCAGGCGGACAGGAATCGTCACAATTCAACCCGATCGGGTTGATTGACACCCCCCTGCTGGCGAGTCTGCAGGGGGCGGTGTTGCACCAGCAGCTCACAAGAGCTGCTGGTGCAATGCTGAATACGGAGAGCGTATTGCTCTCCGCATTCAGCCAAGTCTGTCGGACCTGATCCGCACTGTCGGATCAGGTCCGACAGACATTTGATAAATAGGCCTCACTGTCTCTCCTATGAAGGGGCTCAAGCTCTGTAGATATCCACACATAAATGAGTGGCCCAAATGATTTTAACTGTTTTTAAAATACCAGTTACTTATTCAGAAAAGATAAAATATATGAAGTGGCAAGGTTGGCACGAGTTTATTTGCCATAGTGTTGGGAGAGGCTGAGAACATGTCCTATTAAAGTGCTCAGAACCAGTATATATCCACACAGAAATGAGTGGCCCAAATGATTTTAACCCTTTCAAAATACCAGTTACTTATTCAGAAAAGGTAAATATATGAAGTGGCAAGGTTGGCTCCAGTTTGTTTGTCATAGAAACTTTTGGGCCAGTCTGAAAACATGTGGATTGTATGCAGTGAGTCACACCCTGTATATATCCACACAGAAATGAGTGGCCCAAAGGATTTTAACCCTTTCAAAATACCAGTTACTTATTCAGAAAAGGTCAAATATATGAGGTGGCAAGGTTGGCATCAGTTTGTTAAGTATAAAAAGCGTTGGGCCAGGATTAAAACACAAACCAAAATTGTGCCATGTTTACAATCTATTGCAATATACTGTAACATGTATTTGTATAAAATGTAAGTTGTTTTGTCCGATTGTAATTAGGTTCCCAATAAGAAGCTGGCTGAATAAGAATCCAACTTCATCGAAAAGAAGCTGGCTGAATAAGAAGCCAACTTCAGCCTCGTTGGATACAGCATATGTTTAGTAACAAACATGGTAGCTGTGCCTTATGGCAGTGCACCAGCTTTCCTATAAAAACTCCTACGGTTCTCACTTTTGATTAAAAAGTACAGCATTTAGCAATTTAATATGTGAATATGTTGATACTCTGTCTCTCCCTTCTCTTTTGCTCTTTCTCTCTCCCCCTCTATTTCGCTCTCTCTCTCCCCTCTCTTTTTCTCTCTCCCCCCCTCTCTTTTGCTCTCTTTCCCCCCTCTCTTCTGCTCTCTCCCCCTCTCTTTACTCTCTCTCCCCCCCTCTCTTTTGCTCTCTCCCCCCTCTATTTTGCTCTCCCCCCCTCTCTTTTGCTCTCTCTCCCCCCTCTCTTTTGCTCTCTTTCCCCCCTCTCTTCTGCTCTCTCCCCCTCTCTTTACTCTCTCTCCCCTTCTCTTTTGCTTCTCTCCCCCCTTGTATTTTGCTCTCCCCCCCCCTCTCTTTTGCTCTCTCCCTCTCTTTTGCTCTCCCCCCTCTCTTTTGCTCTCTAAGACTCTACGGCCAGGTGTGTTTGTCCCCGCGCTGTCTCTACTGCGCATTACAGCTTCGGACAAAACACACTTGGCATTTTATATTATAGAATATTGAATGAGTAGCAGGCACATTAATAAACAAAATATTAGTAGTGTTATTAAGCACTATTCTAGGACTAGGGTTGCCAACTGTGCTCCATAAAAATATTGGATGACCTATAGATGACTGGACATGGGACGTAGATGGGTTCACACAATGTCCCCACAAAAGCTCAACCTTAGGCTCCATGACCCTTGATCCCACCACATATATTTTTCACCCCTTGGATGCCAGTAACACATGTACTAGTAAGTAGTGATGTGACCCCCTTGGCTGCCAGAAGTAAACACCAAGCAATGATTGAACACCCCCATGGTTGCCTGTAACACATATAATAGAAAATGCACAGTGTAACTTTTTTTGAGCCATATTTCTAATGCATAGAGGCCTAGAAGGCCCTTTACATTTAGCTGACAGGGGTCTTTAAGTGTCCAGTATTTTTGTACAGATTGTACTGGACAGCCTTCTAAAATACTGATTATTGATTCAGATCAACTATAATTAAAATACATTGATACAGACATAAAGGCTTCTAAATGTGGGGTCTCTACTATTAAATAATGACAGACCTAGCACCTTTAGTTTCTTAGCTACACTGCACAATTACATATGCTAATTAGTATTGCTGGTAACTCCAGAGGAAATCATATGACATGATCCTGAGACTCAGCCATAGCTCTGTAGATATTACCAGACGAAAGAAGTTCATGTCATTTTAGTAATCTATTCCCAACATATAAGCACTAAAAACTCAGGATTTATAATGGGAGTTTTGTTAGAACTAAAAGGAACAGTAAATACCTTAATTACAAAACATTCTCTTACCGTCCTTCAGAATAACATATCAGCTAAATGCAAACATTTGTTTAACAAAATAAAATCCTGTTTACTGCAATTGGTTTTCAATAGAAAAACTGCACCCAACACTCGCCTTATTTGAAGGAGCCAAATAAGTTTGAGTCGGGAAACAACAAGGCTAGCAGTATACGCGCTGATGGCAGATGTACTCACGCTGCAAATTCACTGGTGCTGGGACCCTCATTAAACCCCGTACTGTAGAGTGCAGCATTTGATGCAGCTTTTTTTTCTGCTTGACCTGGATAAAGAAAAGACAACTGGTGAAATAAATTCAGATCAGACTGATGCGCATCTGGCCAGCAGTATACGCGCTGATGGCAGATGTCCTCACGCTGAAAATGCACTGGTGCTGGGACCCTCATTAAACACTGTACTGTTAGGTGCAGCATCTGATGCAGCTGTTCTGCTTGACCCGGATGAAGAAAAGACAACTGGCGATCTGAAATAAATTCAGATCAGACTGATGCGCATCAGGCCAGCAGTATACGCGCTGATGGCAGATGTACTCACGCTGCAAATTCACTGGTGCTGGGACCCTCATTAAACACTGTACTGTAGAGTGCAGCATTTGATGCAGCTGTTTGTTCTGCTTGGCCCAGATAAAGAAAAGACAACTGGCGATCTGAAATAAATTCAGATCAGACTGATGCACATCTGACCAGCAGTATAAGCGCTGATGGCAGATCTCCTCACGCTGCAAATGCACTGGTGCTGGGACCCTCAATAAACACTGTACTGTTAGGTGCAGCATCTGATGCAGCTGTTTGTTCTGCTTGACCCAGATGAAGAAAAGACAACTGGTGAAATAAATTCAGATCAGACTGATGCGCATCTGGCCTGCAGTATAAGCGCTGATGGCAGATGTCCTTCAAGGATTTTTATATTACTAACGGCTAGATTTGGAGTTCGGCGGTAGATGGGTTGCTAACGCCACGCGTGTTTTATGTCTAACGCACGGCATTGTTTGACTCAGGTATTTAGAGTTCAAAACAGACCATCTAACGATGCTCCTAACGCGTGTATGTCACACGCGTAATACTGCCCGCGTAAGACAGTCTCCCATAGAGATCAATGGGAAAGGAAAAAAATAGCTTTTTTCACCTAACACTCGATATCGCGAGAATACGCACAGCTCGGTCATATGACGCATACCACATCATGCACAACAATAACACGCCGCAAATGTCACAACAACAATCAATCAACAAAGCACACAAGCATTACACATTCACAAACGGGGGGATTTGAAATAAAATTTAATACGGGGAATACGCATATACTTTAAGAGGCGGAAAATCGCAAAATAACAACAAGGAATAAAAAATATATACATACACTAGAAAAATAATCGCATTCAATATCACTATATATTAGGACAAACATACATATACAACACTTCACTAATAACACACCATCGCAAATTCACATTTAAAAAGAATACTATTGGACAATGTTAGAGAAAACGACCACTATGACATCATCGCATTCTACACATTCCACAAATACTAACTCAAAATGAGCATGCGCAAATTCACACACCTAATACACATTGCACTAATATTAATTGCTAATAAAGCACACCTGAACACAATTTACAACGGAAATTGGTACATCATTAAACATTTACACAGGGTATATAAGCACCACACAAGCAGGGCTTCTTTGACTGTGTTGCTGGTGGGTCTTTGGAGATTGGAGGTTTAAGATTAGAGAGTTGGTGCATTATTGTGAGTGAGTTAGTGTTAGCGTGAGAGAGTCAGTTGTTAGTGTTATCGTGAGTGAGTTAGTGGGAGTTAGTGGGAGTGGGAGAGAGTCTGTTAGTGGGAGCGTGAGTGAGTTAGTGGGAGTGGGAGTTGTTAGTGAGAGTTGTTAGTGGGAGCGTAAGTTACTGGTAGTTAGTGAGAGTTAGTGGGAGTGTTTGTTAGTGAGAATTAGTAGTAGTGTGTTAGTGAGAATTAGTAGTAGTGTGAGTTAGCGAGCGAGTGATTTTTCTGTACACGTAACACATTTACACGCAAACACATTCAATACATACATACACTTATCAATAACACTACATACACTCCATACCCCCTACCCCCTCATACTACACTCCATACCCCCATTCCCTGTAGTCCCATTCCCTTTCATCCCATTTACTCTTATCCCATACCCCATACCCATCCCATACCCATCCCCTAGTTACATTTAGTTTACATATCCTCCTTTTAGTCTTCTTCTTCTTTTGGTTTATTTAAATACTCCTTACCCTCTTTGTTTTTTTACATCCCTCTCACACTTTCAGCACTTTTTTTTGTCTTTTTAGTTCTTTATTTTGACCCCCCTTTCATTTCATCACACTCACTTTTTTTTGGATTATCTGGGGTTTAGTTTAGGGAACAGATGGAGGCCAGGCAGGGGAGAGGTAGAGGGGGGAGGAGGGGGAGAGGAACAGGGCAGGAAGGGGGCAGGAAGGGGGGCAGGAAGCGGGGGTGGAAGCGGTGGGTGGACCCAGCCACTTGGTTCAAGATGAACAAGTGGCTGGGCCCAGTGGCGGACAGAGTAGGGCTTCACAGTCCGGGAAACAGAGGGCATCGTCACAGGGGAAGGCCAAGGCGACTAGGGAGGCGAGGTTTTCGATGGAGGAGAAGGAGGCCCTCATAGAGGCCTATATGGCCAGGTATAGGAGGCTGCAGCACCAGAAGACTACCCCGACTGACAAGAGGAGGCTCTGGAATGAGATAAGAAATGCAGTCAATGCAGTGGGTGGCCGGAACAGAGATCTTGATTCGATAAAACATCGCTACCGGGACTGTAAGATGGATCTCAAGAAAAAGTTAAGTCTAGAGGCCCGACATGCCGCAGGATCCGGTGGCGGACCTGCCCTGGAAATAGAGTACTGCCGATGGGAGGAAATGTTGCGGCCCAGCATCTCCGAGGTGGAAGTAGTCGGTATCGGAGGAATTGATACCGGGAACCTGCCACTCTCGTCTGACGGTAAGCTCATTGAACAATAAATTCACATACGAATGTATTTCAAGGGACACTATACGCAAACCTTTACTTTCATGATTGAGGTAGCGAATACAATTTTACAAAACATTCAAATGTACTTATATTACCTAATTTGAATCATTCTTGAGATATATTTTAATTAAGAAATAGCCATGCACACGGTGAAAAAATCACAGGAGGCAGCTATATTCAGCTAACAATCAGCATCTTATAAGCATATTTAGATATGCTTTTCAGCAAAGAATATCCAGAGAATGAAGCTAATTAGATAAGAAAAGTACATTAGAAAGTTGATAATAAATGTATGCTTCTAAATCATGAAAGATAAAACATTGGGTTTCATGTCCCTTTAAGGATCAGATTAATGCTATAACGTTGTTTACACGCATTAAATTACTTTGCGGTTACATCAGTATCTAGGCTATAGGTTAGGTGTGCATTTAAACAGACTGAAAACAAACGCGAAAACATTCAGATTGACCAGAGATATCACAAACACGGTTTTGAAAAAGCGGAAATCGTATTGATTGTTTGTTAGATTTCAAAGTGGATTAATGATTCTGCATTTGTAATTGTATCGTAAGCTAAGTCATTTAAAGCTTGATTTGCAAATATGCTAATATATACATTTTTCTTTTTTCTTTTTTTTTAATATACAGAGTCTGGGGAGGAGGCAGCACAAGAAACACAGCCTCATCTATCTCCCCGGGATGAGAGTGGTGGGGAGGAATTTCCACTTCGGAGGGAAGAGGCCCCCCGTGACGAAGAGCGCACGGAAGCTGATGAAGAGGCCCCGGAAGCAGAGGAGGAGCACGCGGAACCAGAGGACCCTCAAGGACCCGCACCCCGCCGTGCACGGGTACCCCGCCAAGCACAACAAGAGGAAATAGCGGAGGTGCGGGTTCTACTGGACTACATAGACCAGATGCGTAACTCCCGGATACAAAATATCGAAGGCCGCACTCGAATTCTTGATGGACAAAATCAAATAATTGAAGGACAAAACCAAATAATAAACATACTCAATAGAATCGAACAAGGCCAAAACAGAATCTTTAATCTGCACCAAGAGATGTTCAATTTTTTCTGGGAGGCGCATGCTGGTCTACCTCCTGGTCCGCCTCCTGCTGCTGGGCCTCCTGCTGCTGGGCCTCTTGCTGCCGGCCCATCTCCTCCTGCCGGCCCATCTACTCCTGCCGGCCCATCTACTCCTGCCGGGCCATCTACTCCTGCCGGGCCATCTACTCCTGCCGGGCCATCTACTCCTCTTCAGCCATCTCATCCTCTTCAGCCATCTCCTCCTCTTCAGCCAGCTTCTCCTCCTCAGCCATCTTCTCCTCCTCAGCCATCTTCTCCTCCTCAGCCATCTTCTCCTCCTCACCTTGGTCGTCCCAGTACTCTTCCTTCCACTCTTCCCACAACATCTCCAAGGAGAACTCTTCAGAGTCGGCAGTTGCCCCTCCCAGAGCCTCAGCCCCGTGGGAAGAGGGGAAGGAAGAGGAAGTAAGTATTTATTTTCATCTTTAATGTTTTTTTTATTTAATGTGTAATGGATAGGTATGTGATGATGTGGTTTTCATACACTTGTGGACCACACTCTGTATATAATCTACTTCTATGGGACCGGGTCCATGGAGGAAGATTGTTTGCAGAGTGTGGGTTATAAGTGAGTGAAAACCACATCATCACATACCTATCCTTGTTCATGATATTGATTGGTTTCTGTGATGTGATGTCCAAACTGTTTCCCGAATCGCAAACAAAATTACCATTACAATTATCCATGATGGCATATTACTGTTTGAATGCCAATAACACAGCTTAAAGGGACAGTCCGAAAATTATTGATTACAAAGAAAACACTGTATTACGCATTATCAAGATTGAAACAACAAAACATGGAGAAATACGTGTGACTTATGTGCTTAACCTTGTATCTATGCCTAGGAAAAATGACCACTTATTTGTTGTTCTGACATAACAACCTTTTAGATATCAATGATCAATACATGGTAAATAATATGCTGTATGAGCACAAGGTTTTACATATACAAATGCTATCCAAATGCCCTCTAGTGGTCAAATTGTATAATGATTACATGCACTCTTCAAGCTCGAAGAAATGAGCACACGAACCTCATAGGTTTAGCTAGCAAATTTAAATAAACAAAGACAAATGATTAATTGGTGAGAAACCTTTGATATCATTGATATTACAAAATTGACTTTTATAATAATGCAAAGCATGATTTGTTTTCTAAACTGTCCCTTTAACAAAATTACATATGCTAACACATATTTGAAGCTTGTTGGTATATCTACATGTACTTGGTCAAAAATTAAATATTGAAATCAGATTTATATTGACGTGTTAAATAAAGTATATTTTCTTAAAGAGACATTATTGTGTTAATTTTTTTTAAGAAAGACATTTGTTTGAACAATGAATATGGTTTAAAGTCCTTTTAGGAGTGGGGGGTGAAAATATGCTAACAATAATATATTTGAAGATTAAACAATGTGGAACTCATACATGATACAAAAATCAACATTTGCATTAAAGGGACAGTATACTATATTTTTAACTGAACTGTATGTAATAGACACTACTACAAACAACAAGATTAACATATACTGATATCAATATTACAAAGCTTCAAACACTTTCAAAGAAAATCGGGTTAGCTCTATTGAAAATATAGATCAACCCCCATTACAACCGTAAAACAAGACAATACCTCATCATTAACATATGAAAAGACCCTTTACACAAACAGGAGAAAGCTGGAGATGGTACTCACATGAAACTCAGAGGCTGGGCGAGGAGTCTGAAAATTAATTACATTTTCTTTGAACAGAAGCAAAATGAAACGTGTATTTGTTAAACAATGGACTATCTAACTAGAGACAAAATAAAAAGTTTTGATTTATAATGTGAGTGTTTAATGAACCTTTAATAAAATTTACAACGAAATTACATTTAGAAGAAGTCGGCATCATATATTTAGCATATGATAAAGCTAAATGCATATTGATTACTTTATTCTAACACAATAGCGCATATTTATTAATTAGATATCTTTAACATTAAAAACAACAGTCATTTTTCAGAAAAAGGAACATATTGTTGACAAACATATTAAACAACATGGACTATAGAGATTTGCACTTGCCTCGAAATATCATATGCATGAAAACATTTTGCTTTCGTTCGTTTATTCAACCAGACATCCAGCAAAAGAGAATGTGGTGGTCTTTATCAGCTACGGGTCAACAATGTAACATGATGCAAATAATACATATTCTCAAGGTTTTTAAAATTGGCTGCAGTCACAAACGTGTTTAACGTGCACAAACAAATATTGCGGGACTACGTAATCCAATCATACGTTTTTTTACCTTTGCATGTGACGTCTTAACATGGCGCTTCCTTGATCACGTAAGAACGCCATCCAATAAAAGGCACATTCTTGATCACGTAAGAACGCCCAAAAAAAAAGGCGCATCCTTGATCGCGTAAAAACGCCATCCAATAAAAGGAACATTCTTGATCACGTAAGAACGTCAGTCAATACAAGGAATCATTGGACAGCCTGGCAGGTGATGTTTTGAGCAACATGGCGCATCCGAGATAGCTGAAAAACCGCAGCCAATACAAGGACTCAGTTGACAGCTTGGCATATCACTAAAAAACATATTTATATTTTAGGAACTAGTATGTGTCTAGATTGCTATCTAGGAATGTCACCAAATCATGAATCATCTTTTCGGACTTGACTGTCCCTTGAACTATAGCTATGGTGTATATCTTTAACATTTAAAAGATACACATGAGAAATTCATATGCCATTGATGTTTTAAGATATGTTTTGATTGTTTTGGAATAACAATAATGATACATGGATTGATTAAACGTGTCATTTATTCAAGTTTAAATATGGTCAGCCTACCTATAGCCATATATGGGAGTATAATTATTTTGTTAACATATTTTTAAAAAAATATTCATCATCTAAAATATTTGCATTACACACAGAGATTTATTTGGTTACACTTTTACAATAAGATAGAATAGAAAATGAAATACATGTGCTGTCAACATTACAATAAGATTGTTTATTAATAAGATTATATGTCCTTGTTCATGTAAAAAGGACAAAAACGCTTTAGAAATGGAAATACAATCATTAACAATTGTGCTCACCATCCCTTAAAGGGACATTATTTTGTTTTTAAAAAGCGGATACACATAGACAATACTATTTCAATAAAATGAACACTTTACAGGGATTATATCATTGTATCAATCCTCAGATCATTTGTTAAAGGTGCATCAATTGTAAGGATTCCGCTTCATGTTTTACCTATGCCTTTCCCATTCACCTTATGTATGGATTCCACTCCATGTTTTACCTATGCCTTTCCCATTCACCTGACTTCAGCCTTACCTGTACTTAAGGCATCAGCTGACTGCAGACAGGTGCTTAATTATTAAGTTTCTAGACTAGCTCTGAAGTCTGTCTGTTTTCCACTTGCTGTGTGTTTTTTTTTAAAACAAACCAGTCTGCTTTTCTTCCAATTTCTGAACCAGCTACTACCTTGGGATTACTTATTTTTACTGCCGGTTCATATGCTCATTTTGCCTACATAAACTTTTACAGAGGCGAGTTTTTCTTTTAAGCGTGCACGCTACAACAGAGACTTATTTCATACTGCAGTGTGTTTGCTGCCTTCTCCCTCTGAGTTGCTATCTCATTTGAGCCACTGAAGCTTTTCTCACACAGCGGACTTCAATCTCTCTTCCACTGCAACACAGTGCAACTCATCTACAAACAACCTCCCACGGACTAAGTACAAGGACATCTCAGAATTAATTCTGCTTCTATTTCACACCATCCGGTGACTGGGGGTAAGCACTGTAGTTACTTTAAGCTGTGCTGTACAAATAAACCTTGAACTTTGCTTTTCCCTGCTGCTCTACTGACCGCAAGACTATCAGCACATGTGTATACCATTCTGTGACAAACTAACTAACAGTGTCTAAAACTGAGAGTTACACTTCACACTGAACTGTTATATCTTACTCCAGCACTAATAGCAACACTACCTGCTTTCTGGAACTCTGCTTTTCTTTATCAAGATTTTTCATACTGGGAGCTAGCTGAACACTAAAGTTTGCTACTAAGAAATTGTTTTATTTTTTACATTTCTTCTGATCCAGCCTTTGTTTATATTTATACTATTGCTGTGACATTCAACAGCATATGTGATTTACATCATTCGTTGCCAGACAAGTTTCTGATCTGCAATTCAATTACTTGAGAATAACAACTTCACTTAAAGCAGCTTGGTCTATGCTGTTCTATAGTCCATTTGCCAAAAGTGATACAAATCATTTATTTTGCATACTCTGCAGTTGTGATCCATCCTCACTCTCTACTAAATCATTACAGAATAATTAAGCCTAAAAAATATGGATCCAGCAGATTTGCCCCAATTCGTTTACAACCTGTCTAAAAGAGTAGATGAACTCAGTCAAGGCCTTAGAGATCTAAAGATTGAAAATGAGACTTTAACTAAGGTTATAAGAGAGACAACTCCTCCCAAAGCAAAAGCTGCTGAATCTATTGTGGAACCACAGATTGCAGCACCTGATTTGTTCAATGGTGATAGGAGTCTCTATCGCCAATATAGGAATGCCTGCCTCCTCACTTTCAACCTTAAGCCACTCACATATCCTAATGATAAGATTAAAGTGCTCACAATGATTACCTATCTACGGGGTGAACCCCGAATCTGGGCAGACACGCTCTTTGAAACCAACGATCCTATTCTATCATCCCTACAGTCTTTTCTAGCAGTCATGGATGAACTTTATTCAGACTCAAATTTACAATTGACTGCAGAAAGCAAGATGCGGAAACGAAAGCAAGGCAACCGTCCCGTTGAAGTTTATATAACGGAGTTTAAACAACATGCAATTGATTCCCAATGGAACGTGATTGCCTTAAGAAACCAATTTCGCCTAGGACTTTCGGAAGCAGTTAAAGATGAGCTAGCCCGAACTGATCTCCCTGACTCCTTAGACGGCCTCATGAAGCTCTCATTGCAAATAGATAGAAGGCTTCGCGAAAGGAAGTCAGAGCGTCAAATTGGGGATTCTTCTTACAAGAGATCATTCCATCCTCCTCCAACTGCTTCTTCATCAAGTGTGCCTGAACCTATGGATATAGGCTTTAGGAGGGGTCCATTGACCTCTGAAGAAAGGTTTAGAAGAAAATCAAAAGGACTGTGTATGTATTGTGGAAGTCCAAACCATCCTATCCGCGAATGCCCCTCCCTACGTAAAAATAAAAATAATAAGTCTCTCTTACATTTGACTTCAATGATTGAACATGATAAACCAATTCACTGTACTTTAACCCTCTCTTTACAGTGGGACAGCAATCGCATGACGAAAGAAGCTATAATTGACACAGGAGCCCAAGGGAATTACATAGATAAAGCTATTGTTGAAAAATATAAAATACCTCTCATCACTAAATTGTCTCCTGTCTCTATACGGGTTGTAGATGGGTCTGAACTTTCTTCTGGTCCTATTACTCAGCATACAATTCCCATTTTGGTATCCACCCTAGGTTCACATCAGGAATACATCACCTTTGATGTTATTACCTCTCCTCTATTCCCCATTGTACTAGGGTTACAATGGCTCAGTTTACACGAACCTGTGATCAATTGGTGTTCTTTGGAAGTAAAATTTGATTCACCATATTGCCAGCAAACCTGTCTAAATCATTCTGTTCTCTTCCATTTGACAGAAACTCCACACATACCTAAAGTATATGAGAAGTTTGCAGACGTATTCAGTAAGAAGGAAGCTGATACTCTACCTCCTCTTCGGTCGTATGACTGTCCGATCGACCTCAAACCTGGTACCACTCCTCCCTACGGTCATCTCTACCCTCTTTGCCAACCCGAGCTTGATCATTTAAAGACGTATTTAGATGAAAACTTAAAAAAAGGTTTTATACGTCCTTCAGTTTCTCCAGCAGCAGCCGGGTTCTTCTTCGTAAGAAACAAAGATAACTCCCTTCGACCAATCATCGACTTCAGGGAGCTCAATAAAATTACGATAAAAAACAGGTATCCCCTACCACTCATCCCCGAACTCATTGAACGCCTCCAACATGCCAAAATCTTCACCAAATTAGATCTAAGAGGGGCTTATAACCTTGTCCGCATAAGAGAAGGGGATGAGTGGTTGACCGCCTTTAGGACAAGATACGGCCTGTTTGAGTACCTGGTAATGCCGTTCGTGTTAACTAACGCCCCGGCCACATTCCAGTATTTTATTAACGATATATTTCACGATCTTCTTGATACTTGTGTGGTCGTATACCTGGACGACATTCTAGTGTACTCAAACACGCTTGAAGAACATGTTAAACATGTTAGTTGGATACTTTCCAGGCTCCAAGTTCATAGGCTATATGCAAAACTAGAAAAGTGTGTATTCCACACCAAGGAAATAGATTTTTTGGGGTACTCCATTGGCCCAAAAGGTATCCAAATGCAGGCTAACAAAGTCGATTCAGTAAAAAACTGGCCACAACCAAAAAATAGGAAGGAACTACAACGTTTCCTCGGGTTTAGCAACTATTATAGAAAGTTTATTAAAAATTTCTCTCAAATTGCTAAACCTCTCACTGTACTCACCAGTTCCAGTACACCTTTCACCTGGAACTCCAAAGCAACTGAAGCTTTCAACTCATTAAAAAACTCCTTCTGCTCAGCTCCAATACTTCAATTTCCTGACCCTTCTCTCCAATTCATTTTGGAGGTGGATTCCTCCGATTATGCCCTTGGAGCTGTCCTCTCGCAAAGACGCAGTATATCCCAACCACTACATCCAGTAGCTTTCTATTCCAAAATTCTTTCTGCACCTGAGATGAACTATGCTGTTGGAGAAAAGGAACTCCTGGCAATAAAACGTGCCTTTGAACATTGGAGGCATCTCCTGGAGGGCACCGTCTTACCAATAATCATCTACACGGATCACCGTAATCTCGAGTTCCTACAGAGGAATAAAACTCTCTCTAGTCGACAGGTAAGATGGAGCCTATACTTCAGCAGGTTTAACTATCAAATCATCTACAGGCCCGGCTCTAAAAATGGAAAGGCGGACGCACTTTCTAGGAAAGACCCTAGACCTCCAAACACTCAGGAATCTACTTCTATCATTCCCCCAGATAGATTTTTGGGTCTACTGTCCAATTTCAAGACGCAACTTCAAACAGCTTTACGGTCAGATCCTCAGCTACCTCAACTCCGACTATCTTGTAGAAACAACCTCTACTATCATGGGACTCTCTTGTATGTCCCCGAGATTCTTAGACCTGCTCTAATTAAACAACATCATGATCCACCTCTCCTTGGACATCCAGGTATTATGAAAACAAAGGAACTTCTCAGCAGATCCTACTGGTGGCCAAATTTGGAAACATCTGTAAAAAACTATATCTCAAACTGCTCCATCTGCATTACTTCCAAAAAGGAAAGGGCCAAGCCATATGGACATCTTCTTCCAATTCAAATACCTGATAGACCTTGGTTACATCTCGGCATGGACTTCATAGTTGAATTACCTGTGAGTTCAGGTTTCAACACCATTCTTGTTGTCACAGACATCCTGACCAAAATGGCTCATTTTATCCCTTTTAACAAACTTCCCACTTCCAGTGAGACAACACAACTCTTCTTAAATTCGATTGTCAGATACCACGGAATTCCTTCAATCATAACAACTGATAGGGGTACTCAGTTTACCTCGAAGTTCTGGAAAAGTCTTTCTGCTCAACTGAAAATTGATCATCGCCTAAGTACTGCCTTCCATCCACAAACAAATGGCCATACAGAGAAATTAAATCAATGGCTAGAGCAGTATCTACGCTGTTATTGCTCTTATCAGCAAAATGAATGGTCACAATACCTATATCTGGCCGAATTTGCCTACAATAACTCGGTTAATTCATCCTCCAAAGTTTCACCCTTCTTTGCAAATTATGCTTTTCATCCACATTTTTCCCTGGAACAAACGGATAACCCGATTTCTCCTTCTGTAGATGATCTACTACAGAAGCTCGCTGAAAACTTCCACTTCCTAAAAACAAATATCCAACAGGCTCAGACCTCACAGAAGAAATACTACGACTTACGCAGACGACCATCACCATCTTATGCCATAGGCGATAAAGTTTGGCTTTCGACAAAAAATATCAAAATCCCTGTTCCCAGTAAAAAACTAGCAGGATTATATATCGGACCGTTCACTATCACTCACGTTGTTAACCCAAATGCAGTTACTCTGGACCTTCCCAGTTCTATACCCATCCATCCTACTTTTCATGTGTCCCTTCTTAAACCAGCTTCAGATGATCCTTCAGTGAAAACTATTTTACCACCTGTACCTGTACCCCTAGATCCGGACACTTATGAAATTCAAGACCTCCTGGATTCCAGACGGCATAAAGGTGTCTTACAATATCTGGTCAGATGGAAAGGCTACTCACCTGATGATGACACCTGGGAGCCTTATACCAATATAGATGCACCTAGACTCATCTCCCGTTTCCACAGACGATATCCTCTTAGACCTAAACATCAAGCCGAGGATCGGCTTGCTTGAAGGGGGGCGTATGTAAGGATTCCGCTTCATGTTTTACCTATGCCTTTCCCATTCACCTTATGTATGGATTCCACTCCATGTTTTACCTATGCCTTTCCCATTCACCTGACTTCAGCCTTACCTGTACTTAAGGCATCAGCTGACTGCAGACAGGTGCTTAATTATTAAGTTTCTAGACTAGCTCTGAAGTCTGTCTGTTTTCCACTTGCTGTGTGTTTTTTTTTTAAAACAAACCAGTCTGCTTTTCTTCCAATTTCTGAACCAGCTACTACCTTGGGATTACTTATTTTTACTGCCGGTTCATATGCTCATTTTGCCTACATAAACTTTTACAGAGGCGAGTTTTTCTTTTAAGCGTGCACGCTACAACAGAGACTTATTTCATACTGCAGTGTGTTTGCTGCCTTCTCCCTCTGAGTTGCTATCTCATTTGAGCCACTGAAGCTTTTCTCACACAGCGGACTTCAATCTCTCTTCCACTGCAACACAGTGCAACTCATCTACAAACAACCTCCCACGGACTAAGTACAAGGACATCTCAGAATTAATTCTGCTTCTATTTCACACCATCCGGTGACTGGGGGTAAGCACTGTAGTTACTTTAAGCTGTGCTGTACAAATAAACCTTGAACTTTGCTTTTCCCTGCTGCTCTACTGACCGCAAGACTATCAGCACATGTGTATACCATTCTGTGACAAACTAACTAACAGTGTCTAAAACTGAGAGTTACACTTCACACTGAACTGTTATATCTTACTCCAGCACTAATAGCAACACTACCTGCTTTCTGGAACTCTGCTTTTCTTTATCAAGATTTTTCATACTGGGAGCTAGCTGAACACTAAAGTTTGCTACTAAGAAATTGTTTTATTTTTTACATTTCTTCTGATCCAGCCTTTGTTTATGTTTATACTATTGCTGTGACATTCAACAGCATATGTGATTTACATCATTCGTTGCCAGACAAGTTTCTGATCTGCAATTCAATTACTTGAGAATAACAACTTCACTTAAAGCAGCTTGGTCTATGCTGTTCAATAGTCCATTTGCCAAAAGTGATACAAATCATTTATTTTGCATACTCTGCAGTTGTGATCCATCCTCACTCTCTACTAAATCATTACATCAATTCATGCAGAGTTTCTAAATACACACATGGATGTGAAAATTGAAATATACATATATACACAAATAACAATCTATATATACATATATAAAAAAATTACTATGCTAATCATAATCATGCAATGATAAAGCTAAGAGAAAAATATATAAAGACAAATAATAAGATTACATTGGAGATGTTAATCTTAAAGTCATTTACAATTGTCTTACATATATGATTTTTAATAAAAAAATATTTTTGGTAGGTCCCTTTAAGGATCAACAAGATAAACTAGAGCTTTAAAAAAATAACATGAAGAATGAGGACAAAGAATCGTGCAATTACATGTCTTTTATTAGTATGTAAGAAAACATCAACAACGTTTAGAAATAATCTTGTAAAAATAAGGAATATTTGAGCCATATGACAAGGTAACAGAGTGCATCACAGTCCATGAAGAGAGTTACCAAGGGCCACCATAGCCCCATTGGAGACATATGACAAGGTAAAAGAGTGCATCACAGTCCATGAAGAGAGTTGCCAAGGGCCACCATAGCCCCATTGGAGACATATGACAAGGTAACACAGTGCATCACAGTCCATGAAGAGAGTTGCCAAGGGCCACCATAGCCCCATTGGAGACATATGACAAGGTAACACAGTGCATCACAGTCCATGAAGAGAGTTGCCAAGGGCCACCATAGCCCCATTGGAGACATATGACAAGGTAAAAGAGTGCATCACAGTCCATGAAGAGAGTTGCCAAGGGCCACCATAGCCCCATTGGAGACATATGACAAGGTAACACAGTGCATCACAGTCCATGAAGAGAGTTGCCAAGGGCCACCATAGCCCCATTGGAGACATATGACAAGGTAACACAGTGCATCACAGTCCATGAAGAGAGTTGCCAAGGGCCACCATAGCCCCATTGGAGACATATGACAAGGTAAAAGAGTGCATCACAGTCCATGAAGAGAGTTGCCAAGGGCCACCATAGCCCCATTGGAGACATATGACAAGGTAAAAGAGTGCATCACAGTCCATGAAGAGAGTTGCCAAGGGCCACCATAGCCCCATTGGAGACATATGACAAGGTAAAAGAGTGCATCACAGTCCATGAAGAGAGTTGCCAAGGGCCACCATAGCCCCATTGGAGACATATGACAAGGTAACACAGTGCATCACAGTCCATGAAGAGAGTTGCCAAGGGCCACCATAGCCCCATTGGAGACATATGACAAGGTAAAAGAGTGCAACAGGCACAACAATAAACTTTTAAAAAGGCCAAATGGCAACAATAAAAAAAAAATCAACATGTGGACGGAGGATTCTTATCTGCCACCTTGGAGCATCTCCAGATCCTCCACTTACTGGTCATCCTCTTCATCGTCCTGTGCATGTCCAGCTCCAGATTCAGGCCTTGAACTTAATCGCATAATTTCACGCAGAGTCAAGTCCTGAACCCGGAGCTGGGCCTGCATGGTGTCGTTCATCCCTCTCAGGACAGCTGCGTTCCTCAACACGGCCTGCTCTACTCTTGCTATACCTTCTAGCATGAGCCATGCTGAGTCACAGCCTAAAATAAAGAATAAATTAAATATTAATGATAATTACACAACAGACGAAAAAAATAGAAAAGATACATTGTCATCATAAAGACAAATCATTCTTTACATCAATTAGTTTAAATTTATTCATTACACATGAATTATGTTATTCAGACAGACCGAAATCATTAAAGGGACAGTTTACTCAAACATGTTGTCCCCTTTAATTGGTTTTAGATGATCCACTTATACAGCTTGAGTATATAAAATCTTGTTAAAGGATTTACATTGTACTTACATTAGCAATTTAAATATTTTAATTATACTGTGGTAGGCACACCTATCCTTAAACATTTTGGCATTGAGGACAAGCTGTGTAAACATAGCAACCTGAAGAAATTACATTCCCACTGGGTTAGACAAGAGATAATGTATAAACATTTGTACATTAATTGTTGGATCCAAGTAGTGGTGATTGGTATATGTAGTGATATCCAATTAAAGGGACACTGAACCTAAATATTTAATTGACTGATTCAGATAGAGCATGACATTACAAATATTTAAAAATTACACATATTCTTTAAATGTTTGAATTCTATAGCTAGATTTTTAATGCAAGAATGTCGGTTTTTAGGGCAGGCCATATTTGTTTATCAACTTTGTTTCTCCCTGCTGGTTGATGGATACATTCATCCAGCAATAAAGAAATGATGTCCACAATTATTTTATTTTTTAAAATAATTATAGGCATTTCTTTGTTTCAATAAAGATATCAAGAGAATGAAGAATAATTCATAAGAGTAGTAAATTATAAATTTGATTAACATTGCATGCTCTATTTGAATCACAATAGAAAATATTTTCCTTCAGTGTACCTTTAAGTATCTTATAATGTTGATTTTGAATGATACTTACAGCTGTGCCTGGGAAGGACAATCCGACACTCAGGACAATGAAGGTTGAGACAGGGGGGAGGGATGGGATTGGCTTGGGGAGGGATGGGATTGGCTTGGGGAGGGATGAGCTGATGCTCCGGGGTAGGCCGTACAGCTGGGGAGTGGGGAGTTGGGGTCTGGGCAGCTGTACGGGCCATAATACGGGGAGAGCGGCGAAGGGGGTTGTATGGGCGTTTTTTGGGAGGGGCAGGAAATGATAAATGGGAAGGGCCGGCAGGGGTCTGGGCATGGGCAGGAGTCTGGGCATGGGCAGTGGTCTGGGCAGGGGTCTGGGCAGGGGTCTGGGCATGGGCAGGGGTCTGGGCAGGGGTCTGGGCATGGGGAGGGGTCTGTGACTGGTCAGGGGACTGGGCAGGGGCGGAAACCAGATGACCAGAAGTGGTGGATCCATCTGAAAATTTAATAAATATATATTAACATCTCATACATCATGAAATCAAATCAACGCATTTCAAATTGATTATGTTTTCAATATACTTAGAAGTGTGTTTGAATTTGTAAACAATTATGAAATGAGGATATGGTATGCATATAGGCACTCAGATGAATATCAATTACTGTCTGTACAATTATAACATTATTATTGTGTTTTGGCCTGGAATATGCATGTGACATAATGATGGCATGAATTATACATTTAAAAAAAAAAAAAAATTCATGCTGCCTGATATAGAAAGGGGGCAGTAGTGTATTTGAACAGACAAATAATATTCCTTTTTAAAGTGCAAAAGCTGTAGACTTTGAATGTCTTCAATGAAATGATTTCAAATAAAGCAACATGTTGGAAACATGATAGATATAGTTCACATACCATTAGACTCCAAGGCAGCCTCTTCCTCCTCCGTCACATATGTTAAATCAATCTCTGTAAAACATAACATGTTGTGTACACGTTAAGAACAGATATTATAACATATATTACTGTTGTTCAAAGACACACATCAATGTTGCATTAAAGATATACACACCCAAAGTTATGATTTACATCATTTTGATGGAGCATACAAATTACATTAGATTTGTTATTCTCAATGATTCATATTTTCGATGTATTGTTTGTATTAATTTAAAAATCATAAAAGCATAGTACATAGAACATTTAAGATTTCTCATGTGTGTATCACTTGATGACTGTTGTCAAAAAAGAACATGGAAACAAACATATGCTATACATCTTCTGAATAACAAATGTGTAGACTAATAAAGTTTTAATTATTAATCTTTCAATATTAAAAGAAAATTAATATATAATCAGAAGAGAAAATTATATGTTTGTTTCAAATGTTATGCTTCATCAGAATCATGCTCATAATATTGATTACCAATACACCTTCAATGACATATAAATGAGTCAATGGACTTACCAGGAGACCGCAAAGGCGGCTCTATGTCACTGCTGGATTCCTGTGGGCTCACCACACCAACTCTCTCTATGAATGATATAGATATATATTAGGAAACACATTTGGGATATCACTAAATCACATCTGTATCGAATTTTAAGATTAATCAACTTGAAAATGTGAAGAATAGAGCAGTCATTAAACCAGAAAATGCTTGATTGAATCAAGGGGATTCTGTTAAAAATTATGTATTGAACATATGTTTAATTTCAGACTATATTAGACATCAAACTCATCTCATACGATGCTATTGCATATCTAAATATACCCATTGATCAATGTTCTTAAAAGAATACACACAAACCACATTTTGAAGAGCAGCTGTTGACAAATCTAAACAAACACATGTGGCACATCGAGCCATTTGTGCAATGTACAGTAATCTTGTTTAGGACACAACACATATTTATCACAATACAAAACCAAATTGATTAGTACAAATATGTAATCCAAAGAATGTAAAGATGAATGAATCTATTGTTTATTAAAGGGACACTGACATGATTAATTTAAATCATTGATTTCTCTGTTCAAACTGTTCAAAATGATTTAACATTGACTCCTATTATAATTTGAATGTTGCTACATTTTAATCTTAAAGGCAGATAAGCAATATTGTATTCAATAAATATTGTTTGTTGAAGGTATCCACCAATCATCAATAAAAACCCAGGTTGTTCAACCAAAATTGAGATGCAGATAAACGTACATTCTTGATTTTAAAATACATTTAGCAATAGAATATTTCACATATGATGATAGTATTATATTTAAATGTTTATTAATATTGCATACTCTATCTGAATGACAACATTAATAATTGTAGATCAGTATCCCTTTAATATAAAATTATATTGATTTGACAATGTTGGTGTTAATGAATTCTCTACTCCATATGTTGATGTAATGAATGGGATTGAGCATGCAATTCAAATCTAATATGTTATTTAAGGATATCCGAAGAATTATTTAATTTTCATCTATTAAAGGGACATTACATATAAATATTGAACAATGTGGATTTAGTATGTAATGTTCTGTCCATGTTTCTAAGACAAATGTCAATTAAAATGAGACATACCATACTGTGATAAGCCCTGCCTTAAGGATCCAGCAGCAACATCCATATCTGTAATATATTAAATGAGGATTGCATATCATTAATACAAATCATGCCATGTTTAAAATCTTTACATTATTAGCAAATCAATTTTAAACTATTAATCCTTTGGTAGTCCCATGAGTTAATTGTTTCATCAATTCAATTCATGATAAATATATCCTGTACTCTTATTTTCAATCAGTTGTGTTGTTTACTGTAGCTTTAATTATTTTTTGGTGTTATTTCATTCTCATCAATTGATGTGCATATGTTATAATTTATTTGGATTCTTCTTTTTTTATTATGTATAATATTGAAAATAAGAATACTGTATTCTTCACATATATAATAATTCACATTTCATTTTGACCAACATGTATAAAGCAATGCCACTTACAGCAAAGCCATGTTAACGTGTATGCGCAATTCCATTTTCGCGATCATTGCGCAATGATTCAAAGCGGAATTACGCATCCGTCATTTGACCAACATGTATAAAGCAATGCCACTTACAGCAAAGCCATGTTAACGTGTATGCGCAATTCCATTTTCGCGATCATTGCGCAATGATTCAAAGCGGAATTACGCATCCGTCATTTGACCAACATGTATAAAGCAATACCACTTACAGCAAAGCCATGTTAACGTGTATGCGCAATTCCATTTTCGCGATCATTGCGCAATGATTCAAAGCGGAATTACGCATCCGTCATTTGACCAACATGTATAAAGCAATGCCACTTACAGCAAAGCCATGTTAACGTGTATGCGCAATTCCATTTTCGCGATCATTGCGCAATGATTCAAAGCGGAATTACGCATCCGTCATTTGACCAACATGTATAAAGCAATGCCACTTACAGCAAAGCCATGTTAACGTGTATGCGCAATTCCATTTTCGCTCTGTGACGCATATTCTGTAGAGCGCAAGACAATTCATTCCTATTTCATGTGTCACTAATCTAAAATCAGATATCTAAACATCATATGTAGTGTATGTTGTGAGATCTGTATAGGTTTAGTATCTGACTATATACACATTTATTGCTTAAAAAAAAAAAAAAGATATTATATGAAGTTGGATAATTACCTGGTTCAGATTCTCCATCTCCTCCCAGGCTACCGGACGGAGAAGCAGCTGCCCTGGCCCCCGCGTCAGGACTTTCAGATCCCGCAGCTGGGAGGGAAGAAGAGGAGGCCGAGGATGGCGAGGATCTGAATCTTTTGGGGACCCGGAGATTGAGGAGCTCGCATAAAGTCACCTCATAAGGGAGTAGGTACAGTTTCCGCGGGGCCTCTCTTTTGCCACCTCTTTTACGGGCTTGTACCCAGTCCCTTATGAGGTTGACTTTTTTGGTTAACCGCAACCTCATATCTCCGAATCTCCTCATGATCTGATCCTGGGTCCTCTGGACGTCACACACCAATCTAACCGCATTGGTGATAGACTCCCAGAGGGCCTTCTTAACAGGCGCATCTGTCAACCTCCTCTTGTTCCCAAACAGCTGGGGATAAAAGTCCTTGACGGCGTGGACCAGTGCAGCGCTCTCCTCCTTGGTGAACCTGGGAGCTGACATGCCTGCTGGGTTGTAGAATATATGTAGGGATATAATATATACTGCCTGCAGGCATTAGAGAACTGACAAAGATGGCAACGTGTAATGGACTTTTATATGGTGAAGTAAACATGAGATGCACCATGGGACAAGTTATCTGTACATCTGATTGGATAAAAGTTTGAAATATTGTTAGAATGTCTGTGAGACCATCCTGACTCAAGTTGTGTTTGTGTGATGAACTCTGATTGGCCGTTCCTTAATGTTTCATATCTTAGTAACTTCCTTACACATACCTCATGGTGGTGCTGTAACTTCATTTTTCATGTAGACTTATTTGTAACTCATGGGCCTCCTGTCATGCGGATATGTGTGACGCAGATTTAATATCCGTGATCCGTTAAATATTAATGATTAAATTTTATTTAACATCTAATACTGTCACATTATTAATGTTGTAGACATTTCTCGGTTTAATAACGGTCTGTTTCTTTAATACAAATACACATTTAATATTGTATGTCTTTATTGTTCATAAAATCCATTTATTGACTTATTGTGAAGTATTGATATTGCTCTATTAAATGTATTTCATAATGCACATTGATTGTGTGCTATTGCGTGACATTAGACTCTAATGTTTAAAGATGCTAATCTGGTGTTTCAAGATGCGTTTCCCACGCAATATTTCTGAATGTTCAAATTCAGGTTATAAGGTCATTCACTTGGATAATCTGTTTATAAATGTTAAACTACAGGTTTGTTTGTTATTAGTAAATAAACCTCGAGCTTGTATTTGTCTGAAGTGCTCATATATGTTATTGTGCAATGGCGTCTTTATTTTTAAATAGACATTACAAACAAACAATTGTATCAAATGATCTGTAGAGATAGAAAATTGTTTAGACTTTAAAATGTAAATCAATTTATCTTAGTATTTAGATATCCTCAACAGAAGAAATTTAAATGCACATGGTTGAGACAATCACATAAGGCATCTCTGTGCATCCACCAATCTTCATCTACTGAGCCTATCTCGATATGCTTTTCAAGCAAAGTATGTCAAGATAGGAAGAGAAGTAAATACACTCTTTAAATCTCTTAAAGGGACACTGTCCAAACAAATTTAGCGTTGGTGATTCAGATTGAGCATGAAATGTTAATCAACGTTATAATTTAATCCGATTCTCAAATGTTAACAATTATCTTGTTATCTTTCTTTGCAAATCAATAATGATATTTGAGATTACGGACATTTTTTTCAAAAACCTGGGTTGTCCTTGATGATTGTTGGATAAATTAATCCACCACAAAAAACCAAGTTCAGTCCAGAGTACTGAAGCTAATAAATTATCTATTTAATGCCTTATTTTTAAAGTAATGATAGCAACATCACAAGGAGCATTCATAATATGAGACAATTTTTAAAGTTGCTTAAAATAGAATACTCATTCAGAATGTATAAATCATTAATTTTTTAACTGTCTCCCTTTAAGTATATTTTTAGTTCATGTCCCTTTAAATAAACATTTCACAATAATGCTTGAAATATCAGAAACCTAGGCACCTTCCTTTTGATAAATTAGTATAACATATGAGTCAATAAAATTTAGATTAACTTCTGGATTGTTTTACACACTGACTGAAATATATATTGTAAAGGAGGTATTTCGGAGTCTTCAGCTTAGAGGGACATTAAGCTATATGTTATGTATGCATTTTGGATAAGATTATAATATTTGAACAACTTAATATGTTTTGGTATTCAATCATTAGATTGTAATTATATATATTTTTGGATTAAATACATATCTACATAGGCTATTTTGATGCTGATTGTTGGTTGCACATAGATACCTTATGTAATTGACTAAGATATGTGCATTGATTTTTGTTTTACAAAGTATATTTAAAGACTGAATGAAATTCTATAGTACTTTCTAAATATGTTTAAATTATTTTATGAATAATTTAAAAATCAATACACAATATACTTTGTGAATGTCCCTTTAAGGACCAAAACATTTGTAATGTTGATTTAACATTGTCAAAATAAACTAAAGGGGAATGAAAATTATATATAGATATGTGATGTCTAACCCAAGAGGTAAGATTTTAAAAACTACATAATATTATTAACTATAATTAAATGACTCCACTAGAAAATCAAATCGATTAACCTGCCATCCAATAACTAGCTTGTGAAAAATATAAAGTTAAATGACCTACCATTTATAAATGTAAAAATTAAAATAATTTAGCAAATAATGTTTTGAGATACCTAAGGAAGATACAAGATCTTATAAAATTAATTTTACATTCAACAACACTGTCACTTTAATGTAATTGAACCACTTCCCCTTCTTAAAAGTGAAAAAAATTATTTTTTGTGAAATTGACTACATATCCGAAATTATTTTAACATCTAATAATTTCAAAAGAAAAGCATCGATGGATCTCACTCCCCAATGAATGTTAAAAAATATAGTTTAATGTAATATTCTCTGAATCAGTGGATTTTCAACAATTAAAGCATTATTTGATCTTATGCATGTGCTTGTCAAATAGACAACTACCAGTCATGGGAGTCAAATTGATTTTTATTGACAGATTATATGGATATTTATTATAATCTGTTCCAAATAGTGTATTTAATATTAAACTTTATATTATTACCATTTTAAAATTTAATAGTTTCTGAACCAAAAATAAAAATATATTCCTGGAAGTCATCAGATGCCAATCTGAAATGTAAACATTTTTTTTCGAAAAGTTAATACACACGTAGTCAAAGAATCATAAAATACATTTACAATCATCTTGTGTCTATGCTCTAACTTTGTTCAACATTTTTTAAAGATATTTATTATTTATATTTTTAAAAAAAATATATGATTTTCGAATTATACATAAAAATGTATATCAAATTTCAATAATATATATGTTGAACATAAATGTCATATTTCATGTCCATTCAAATACCTCTATATCAACTATAATATGTATTCCTTTTTATGATTGTGATCCTTAAATATCTAATGATGAAATATGTATGACTAATTTATGTAAGCTACCAATAATCAACATTCTTCCTGTGATTCTTAACTAGCATGCATTGGTACACCAACCTGTATAATGCATGGTCTTTGAAAGTCAATTCAGGGCTAAACAGTTGATCTTCAATAGGTGTCTTATTCATCATTTCAAAAATAGAGGACTGAAATCCCATCTAAAAATTAGAAATTCATCTAAGTGTCTGATTGTGATCCCTAAATATCTAATTAAGAACTAAATATGACTAATGTATGGAAGCTACTAATATTCAACATTCTTCCTGTGATTCTTAACTAGCATGCATTGGTACACCAACCTGGATAATGCATGGTCTTTGAAAGTCAATTCAGGGCTAAACAGTTGATCTTCAATAGGTGTCTTATTCATCATTTCAAAAATAGAGGACTGTGAAATACCATCTAAAAATTAGAAAATCATCTAAGTGTCTCCAATAGGATGCCTCAACAGCCTTATTCTATTAAATAGTTGGCACTTACCATGTGAACATGTCTTTGTATGGTTTTCAAGGTCAGCAGATTTGAAAGATAATGCCAGACATGATCCCATTGGTATACTTCAATTTCAATCTTGGCTTTTTCCCCACTGTCAGTCTGGGCAATCTTCACTGTCAGGCTTATAATTCTTCCCTTTCAGTCTTTAGATTAAGTCAGCTCCCTAATGGCATAAAAAGGTTTATTCAAAATTACTACAAGTGTGTGAATCATTTCTCTAGCCCTCTCCCACCCCCCATTTCATAAGAAATTTCTGTCACTAGCTTACTGTGTAGCATCTTGTTTTATGTTCTATCAAGTGTGAAGATGAGTCATATTGAGCAGAACAAACCTCTAATGTGTGACATTGAACCATAGTCATGATAGAGGATAGTTATGCTAGAGGATCCCTTTCTGAGTATTTACATTTTAAGTAATGTGTAAACTAAATACTAGTTTAGAAAATGTATGCCATATGATGTATTTGTGTACAATTCATGCCAGCAACAGTCCAGACATTTATACTTACCAGCTGATGTCCTCTTTAAAAACCAGGTGGCAAAGACTCGCTACAGGACCCAATGGCCAGAGCATCACCTATATTAATAAATGAAACACATTTTTAGCATTTGATGAACAATCCTAACATGTTTGCACAATTCTCTACTTGTCATTTCCCTACAGTTCACATCTATTGATAATACTCCAGTCTAACTTCTATTCTTTACCGTCTAAAGTTGCGGTTGATGATGTCTGCACTGACATTGAGGCCCTCGTCCCGGAATGGCCCCTCTAGAACAGGATCATCCTCCTCATCTCTGAGGAGGTTTCTGTCCGGCCGGACGGCCTGCAGCATCCCAGCCCGCTGTGCAATATTATGCAGGACGCTACAGGCTACAACGATCTTAGCCACCTTCTTTGGGTTGTACTGGAGGGCTCCTCCCGACCTGTCCAGGCACCTGAACCTCATCTTCAGGAGCCCGAACATCCGTTCAACCACCGCCCTGGTTCTCTTATGAGCCCTATTGTAGCGCTCCTCAGACACATCAGTCGGGCTACGCAAGGGGGTAATGAGCCAAAGCCGGCTCATGTACCCAGAATCACCTATAAATTATGAACAGAACATAATTCCAACAGAATCCTCAAAATAGTATTTGTAGTACAATAAAAAGTTTTGTACACGATAATCCATTAACAAATGTTTATTTTAACTTAAAAATATCTAGTTCAATATTATTCTCTATCTTCCCATTTCAGCTAAGACATGCTACATATGCGTATTTCTCCTAAATCAAGCCTTGTGTAAAATGCTAACTACATGGTTACATTACATTCTCTATCTGAGCATTTAAGGTAAGACATGCTACATATCTGCATTGAACTAAAAGACATTTGCGGAAAGAGACAATGACATGGTTAAATTGCATTAGCTAATATCTTCCCATTTCAGCTAAGACATGCTACATATGCGTATTTCTCCTAAATCAAGCCTTGTGTAAAATGCTAACTACATGGTTACATTACATTCTCTATCTGAGCATTTAAGGTAAGACATGCTACATATCTGCATTGAACTAAAAGACATTTGCGGAAAGAGACAATGACATGGTTAAATTGCATTAGCTAATATCTTCCCATTTCAGCTAAGACATGCTACATATGCGTATTTCTCCTAAATCAAGCCTTGTGTAAAATGCTAACTACATGGTTACATTACATTCTCTGAGCATTTAAGGTAAGACATGCTACATATCTGCATTGAACTAAAAGACATTTGCGGAAAGAGACAATGACATGGTTAAATTGCATTAGCTAATATCTTCCCATTTCAGCTAAGACATGCTACATATGCGTATTTCTCCTAAATCAAGCCTTGTGTAAAATGCAAACTACATGGTTACATTACATTCTCTATCTGAGCATTTAAGGTAAGACATGCTACATATCTGCATTGAACTAAAAGTAGACATTAGCGGGGGGAAAATATATGGTTAAATTGCATCCTATAGCTGAACATTACGCTAACATTTTAAAACTACAGTGGCAATTGTCACAATAATTAACCATGTTGTGCACAAATACTCACCAACGAGATAACCAGGGGGCATTTGTCTTTCCTCAAACTGTCTCCACAGGGACGACAGAGAGAGGATGCGGGCATCATGACAAGCTCCTCCAAAATTCGCACACACATGCATAATCCTCATCTGTGCGTCACAAACATACTGCACGTTAAGGCTATGAAAATGTTTGCGATTTCTGAAGGGCGAGTCATGTGGGTACAATCTATGGCTCCCAAGACATTGGGCATTTGAGCAATATCAAAGAATTCCCGCTTCAGGCGCCTCCAATCACCATCATTCTGTGGGAATCCTATGTATTGCTTACTGATACGTACCATGGCGTCCAGAAAGTTATCAAACACCCCAGAGAATGTACCTTGAGCCAGGCCATGCATGTACAGTTCTCCGGATTGAAAACTCCCGGAGGCCAGGACGTATAGACAGCTTAGCATCCTACTCATGGCGGGAACAGCAGTCCTTATTCTTATACGTGGCTCCAAATGAGGTTTAAGAAGATCGTAAAGGCCAATGAGCTGTTCGCGATCGAGCCGATACTTATCAAAAACCTCAAAGTCACTCATGTTTTCCAAGGTGGGTCTCACCCTGTAGACACGAGGACCTCGAACCAGATGACCCCTTCGTCTCAGTCTGAGCCGCCGAGGCTGCCTGATTCGACCAACAGCTAGTTCGCCAATAGCAGCACCAGCAGCGTCTACCATGTCATCGTCATCCATCTTTCAAAACAGCGTAACAAGATAAGCACTTGATCTGATGTGGATCACAAGTGATGCATTGGACATGTTGTTTGGGGGATTTATAGTACAATTAGTCCAATGGTAGTGAGTTTGTAATGATTGCTGATTGTATTCACCTGTTTGTATGTGAGCGGCGCGAATGCTTTCACAGTGGGCGTTTTTTTGTTGTTTGCTGAAATGTTAGTTTCAAACAATGATTCTCAATGTGAAAGTGTCAAATATCACACATACAGTGCATGTTTGTAATGTTTGATCATATGCGTAATCAATATTTCTTAAACGCGATCTTATAGTAACAAGCACACGTCCAGGCTAACATGAATGAAAGTGCATAGTTGTGTATAATGTGCATCGAATGTGATCGATCAATGTTGCTGCAATCTTGTTTGTAAACGATAAAGTAACAGCTGCCATCTGTAATATTGTATATATAAGTGATTGCCGAGCAGTCAATATTGTATGCGTCCCTTTAAAATCGCAATAATAATTCCGAACTTCCCGTCTGCCATCTGTAGTATTGTATATATAAGTGATTGCCGAGATGTGAATATTGTATGCGTCCCTTTAAAATCGCAATAATAATTCAGAACTTCCCGTCTGCCATCTGTAGTATTGTATATATAAGTGATTGCCGAGCTGTAAATATTGTATGCGTCCCTTTAAAATCGCAATAATAATTCAGAACTTCCCGTCTGCCATTTGTAGTATTGTATATATAAGTGATTGCCGAGATGTTAATATTGTATGCGTCCCTTTAAAATCGCAATAATAATTCCGAACTTCCCGTCTGCCATCTGTAGTATTGTATATATAAGTGATTGCCGAGCTGTAAATATTGTATGCGTCCCTTTCAAATCGCACTAATACTGAATAACTTCCGGCTGTCATCTGTAGTATTGTATATATAAGTGATTGCCGAGATGTCAATATTGTATGCGTCCCTTTCAAATCGCACTAATACTGAATAACTTCCGGCTGTCATCTGTAGTATTGTATATATAAGTGATTGCCGAGATGTCAATATTGTATGCGTCCCATTCAAATGGCACTAATACTGAAGAACTTCCGGCTGTCATCTGTGGTATTATATATATAAGTGATTTGCGATCTGACAAGATTTATTAATTGTCCCATTGAAATCGCCTTAATAATGCTGTTCCAAACTGTTGTTTACGTATATGTTGTATTGTAGTATTGAGTGTTAAAGTTCCGAAAGGGGCGGTACAGTGGTGAATCTGTGATGTGTATGGTTGAATCTTCTAATGACGTCATGATATTATTACCCTGCCTATGTAGTTCAGAAATCCTCATTGTGTTGTTGTATTGTGCTACATTGTTATTGTGTGCTGAATAAAATCTAAATGTGTGCTTTGTGGTTGCGTGATGGGTGATGCGTGTTATGTACATGTACGTATATATTGTGATTGTGTCCCACATATGCTGACTTCTATATAGCGGTCTGGCATTGTTGTTCCTTCCCATAAAGTGACATCTGTAATCTGGTGTACTGATGTTCTTGTTGTACGTAATTCCTAATGGTTTCTGGTGATGGAATCATGATGTTAAAAGTACAGTAAAATCCATATGTTGTGTTTTGTGATTCCTCTAGAGAATGTAATGTGTTTTCCCCCCATCATTTGAATGCACATGTATGAGTGAATGTTAAAAGTAATGTATGTGCATCCATGAGTGATCATGTGTTAAGCCTATGTAGATATGCTGTTGCTGCAAGCATATGAGTTGAATAACTGAAATGCAATAATAAAGGTAAATGAGAATTGTTTCCCATTGTGTAGTGTTTGTGAATCCTGAAAAGTTGACATTATTTTTGTGTCCGTTTAAATGTAATATTTTTAAAACAAAAATGTTGTTACTAGTGATGTTGAATAGTATTTGATGTAATATAAAAGTCTGAAAGAATTTAATGGTGTTGTGAATATTCAAACAGTAAAATCCATAAATCCACCATAGGGAAATAGTCATTTCTTGATCTATTTATCATAGCTGGGTCTAACGCATGAAATCATGTCTTTTCTAGCGCTGGTATTTGGAGTTTTTCTGTCTACGCTATTTGCGTGCGTTAGGGAAATGAGGGTTTCGCGTGCACGAGCACGTCTTCCCAATAGAAGTCAATGGAGGCTCTGAAAATTGGTCATTTTTTTTTCTAAGACTGGTTTTCATCGTAAAGTGAGTGACGTCATGAGCTTTTGTGAAAAAGTAACTAAATCGTGTTCTTTTTGTAATAAATAAATATTTTGTTTATGTCATGTGGTGTATATTGTTTGTATGCATCGATGAGTGTATTTTTGTGATAATGTTATTAGTTAGATGTAGGTATATGAGGGTCTTTTCCCGTGTGTCAATGTAAGTCAATGGGAAAATGGATTTGTGTTGTTTTTTTTCAAACACCCGAGATCTCGCAACTTTAATCCTTTGTATTTTGCTGAAAAATTATTAAATATGAAAAATAAACATAGTGTAGTGTTTGTATGACTGTAAGTGTAGTTTGTGTAATATTTTTTATTTGATTCGTGGATGTTATTTTTGTCGGTATATGTTTACTACTGGGTCTGAGGTGTCGGTAGAAATGTGAGCGTTAGGTTTTTTTTGAGTGTCGGTAACTGAACTCTAAATACCGGAGTCCGTAAGAAACCCGCGTTAGGAGCCTCTAACGCTGGTTTTCACGGCTAACGCCAAACTCCAAATCTAGGCCTTAGTATTTAAGGTACGATTTTAACAAGTTTGTAAGCTCTTTGAGCAAGACATCTCATTACCACACTAGATTGTAAATACAGATCCTGCTTTTCCTGCGCTTTTCCTTTACTTTCCCATTTCATAAAAATCTTTAGCTTTAATTTGGTCCTGTATGTTTAAAGCTTTCTGTACTTTTCATGTCTTATTTATATAAGATAAACAAATCATCTCTGTGACACTAGAACTTGAATCATAACACCAACAATAAAGCTTAATTACAATGTTATAACTTTAATAAACTGATATTAAATCAAATTGAATGGCTTAAATCCACACTCACTGCACATAGCTGTATAATGTAATATTGTTAAGGATCTTGGCAAAGAGAATACGATATGATATGATTAATATGTTTGCACTTATATCCTCAATGCAATGCCTTGATAAGGGACACCAATAATACTACTAGGTTATAAGCACCTTGCAGCTGGTTTACAATTTTATCTGAGGACTGCAGCACCCTGGAACAAGGACTTTCATGTCTGTGACACTAAACTTGAATGTCTATAGTCACCATGGGACAAGTACTACTGTTGGATTTTTGAAGCAGAGAGCCCTAGTGAAGCACAAGATTTTATACGTCATGGGATGGACCTGTATTTTATACCTCAGATTAGAAACTGAAAAAAATACTGCATTATAAGGTACAGTGTGTCATGCACCTATCTTCTTGCATTGGATGAAAAATCCTTACAAAATGTGCATAGACTGATTCATATCTGGCAAGCAGTATAACGAAGACTGGAATACTCTATGCAGTGGCCGGAAGATTGAAGATTTCAGAGGAACTAGTGTTATGTCCCATGCTATGTGCAGTCTTACATTAGGGATTTCTTTTATTTCTCTACACTGTAAGTACCCAGAGGTAAGTTCTTAAAATACAAGATTGTAAGCTCTTTGAGCAAAGCACTGAAACACTAGATTGTAAGCTCCTTAGAACAGGGTCTGCACTTACACCCATGGAAATCCTTTAGAGCAGGGACTCCCTTTGTACCAAATAAATGTATTGTTGTTAATAGAGTGAGATAAACCCTCCATTTAATTTGTTCAGCAAGTTCGCCAATAGCAGCACCAGCAGCGTCTACCATGTCATCGTCATCCATCTTTCAAAACAGCGTAACAAGGTAAGCACTTGATCTGATGTGGATCACAAGTGATGCATTGGACATGTTGTTTGGGGGATTTATAGTACAATTAGTCCAATGGTAGTGAGTTTGTAATGATTGCTGATTGTATTCACCTGTTTGTATGTGAGCGGCGCAAATGCTTTCACAGTGGGCGTTTTTTTGTTGTTTGCTGAAATGTTAGTTTCAAACAATGATTCTCAGTGTGAAAGTGTCAAATATCACACATACAGTGCATGTTTGTAATGTTTGATCATATGCGTAATCAATATTTCTTAAACGCGATCTTATAGTAACAAGCACACGTCCAGGCTAACATGAATGAAAGTGCATAGTTGTGTATAATGTGCATCGAATGTGATCGATCAATGTTGCTGCAATCTTGTTTGTAAACGATAAAGTAACAGCTGCCATCTGTAATATTGTATATATAAGTGATTGCCGAGCAGTCAATATTGTATGCGTCCCTTTAAAATCGCAATAATAATTCCGAACTTCCCGTCTGCCATCTGTAGTATTGTATATATAAGTGATTGCCGAGATGTGAATATTGTATGCGTCCCTTTAAAATCGCAATAATAATTCAGAACTTCCCGTCTGCCATCTGTAGTATTGTATATATAAGTGATTGCCGAGCTGTAAATATTGTATGGGTCCCTTTAAAATCGCAATAATAATTCAGAACTTCCCGTCTGCCATTTGTAGTATTGTATATATAAGTGATTGCCGAGATGTCAATATTGTATGCGTCCCTTTAAAATCGCAATAATAGGGGGGCGGAGCCTGGAGCCGTTAGGAGATGGCTGCTTAGAGTTGGAGCTCTGTGCAGTACTATGGCATAGGACGATATGCTGAAGCGATAAGCATAAAAGTTTTGCCTCATTTTGTGGGGAAAAGAAGTGCACACTCCCGAAATTGGCTGTGACTGCTGTTGAGAGCCATAAACCTGTCTGCTAGCGGTGGAGCACAGGAGCAGATAGATGCCGAGCGCCATTTTGGTTGCGTGTTAATGCAACACCGGAGCAACTCTCTAAGAGACTTAGCTGCTGGGGATGATACCAGGAATAAGCACATACCCTTCAAACGACTCCTAAGACTAGCAGCTACACCGGACATTTAGCGACTCTAAAGGCGGACAGCAAGGCTACAAAAAAAGACCCGGTGAGGAGCGGGCTGACACAGAGGGCCTGGAGGCGCATAAACCAGTGGCGGTAAGAAGGGTGTTTGAAAATGACACGCTAGTCAGAGCTGATCTGAGAGACTGAAAGTTGAGCTGGGCGATATGTTTGGGGCTACAATTCAAAGTCCACATTATGTTTTCATGAGCCCATATTAACCCCTGAAGGGGATGGAAGTTATTAGCGCAAATACAATGCATATAAATACAGAGCATATGTAACGGCCATTTTCTAATAATGCTGGGACCCAGACTAAAGAATCCTGCACTTCACAGCCACAGCTACTAAAAGGGACACACACCACTGAAAGCACTCCTTACACAGCCATTATCAGACATCTAGCAAGGTGACAAGGACACCTACATGCTGACAAGGGGTCTAAATCTATCCTGCCATCTATCTTATAAGCCTGAGATATGCTATTAGAGAGGAATAAAGAATTTGATTTCGTTATCAGAGAGCGCTGACGACATATATAATGCTGATAGAGATAAGTGTGGAGGAGCATTAAAAAGCTGGAGTATACTTAGAAACCTACAGCATTTTTTCTCTACCACCAGCCTCTTACATTGGTTAAGTACTGACTCACATGCCTTTTACATTTATTGCATAAAACTTTTTTTATCAGTGCATCTATTCTATTATAAACTTCCAAACTAACATACCACTGGAAATTTGACTTAATCTATCGGAACCATGTCAGTGAGGAAACAGAATAAAAACTCCAAGGGGCCTAAATCAGCAGCAGCCAGCCTGTTTTTCAAACCTGCTAAAGGGGAGAAACATTTAGATTCTGCTAACATGGCGCTGGAAGAAGATAACGACTCTGATGCAGGTTCGCAATATACAGAGGAAGATGCAACTCCTGCTACAAGAGCTGATTTGAAAGCACTGGTATCTAAACAGGATATTAGTAAAAATTTTGATAAGCTCTGGGAAAAATTTGACGCTTTTCAAAATACTGTCACGAATAGCCTAGCAGACATAAAGCAAGACATCTTGGAGTTGGGTACTAGGGTTGCAACCCTAGAAGAAAATGAAACCACTATTACAGAAGACCTCTCTGATATTACTCAAAAGATCTCCACGCAACAGCAGGAAGTAAATGAGATGCATGATAAACTGGAAGATCTCGAAAACAGAGGCCGTAGATGTAATATACGTCTAAAAGGGGTCCCAGAGACAATCTCGGCTGAGGAGCTTCCCATTTATCTACACCAACTATTTCAGGCCATCACGGGAGAAACAGGTGAAGAGAAATTCCAACTAGAAAGGGCACATCGTGCATTAAGAGCAAGGCCAAAAGAAGAAGCGCCACCTAGAGATGTCATTGTGAAGTTTCTTAGATTTCCAGAAAAGGAAGGAATCCTATCGGCAGCCAGGAAGAACCCTACTTTCAAATTTCAAGGGGTGGTGATACAATTCTTTCAGGATCTATGTGTTAGGACTCTACAAAGAAGAAGTTATCTGAGACCCCTTACCACACTCCTGAGAAAACATCAAATAGCATACCGCTGGGGATTCCCCTTCAGCTTATATATTCAGCATAATGGAAGATCATTCAGTTTAAAAGAAGCGTCAGAGATCCCAGAGATATGCCGCAGACTACAATTGGACATTCCTGAGATTCCTCAACTAAACCAGACAGAAAGTTCCTCTCAAATATTGGCAAATCAACCTCTTCAACAGAGACAGAAGTGGTCCAAAGTCCCGAAAAGAAAGGCTAAGTCTTAGCGCTTTTTATCTTCTTGTTCCTGACTGAGCTGAGCTTTTCTACATCTCTCCAGGAGGAGGGGGACGTGAAGAATGTATCCTTTTTGCATCCAGTGACACTTTTTAGGGTCTGGACTGATATACCAGATACCCGGGAGAACATTAGATTCCTACTAGCGAAAGTCAGGGTAGCTGTAAATTCTGGAGGGAATGGGTTCAGAAAGCAATTGGAGTTTAGGGGGTGATGTATACTCCGTGATGTTAAGAAAATGTTAAACGTTATCTCTCCAGATGCTCTCAAGGAAAAGAGGGAGTATCCCTTCTTCTTCTTTTTTTCATTAGAATGCCTATTGTTATAGTACAGACAGTATGTAACTACAACCAACCTGAGTAAGGAGGAGGTAAAGGTTGGGGATATTTTTGTTTTATGTTTATTTTACTTTCTTGCCTACAGGAGACAGGGATCCTTGATCCTTGGCTACTATGTTATCATTTGTATATTTGACAATTTGTTTTTGATTGTTATCTCATATGTTCTTGTTTCTGTTTATATCCTGTCGACTCGCCTTATTTCTATGCATGAATCATCTAACCAAAGAAAACCTTATCTACAATGCCTTTGGGCAACGAGAATGATTGAAGGGACAGCGGATCCAGGGGGGGGGGGGTCCCCCACACACAAAATAGTAAGTAATGACTTTTAATCTTCGACTGATTTCACACAACGTCAGGGGCCTCAACACTGACCTAAAGCGTAGAACAGCGATGAGCCAATACATTAGATTGAAAGCTAACATCATTTACCTTCAAGAGACACACTTTACCAGGGAAGCCATTCCCAAATACTGGGCCAGAGGGTACACTCAACATTTTCACTCTATAACAGATAGGAAAAAAAGGGGAGTATCAATACTAATTCACCATTCGGTGGGGTTTGTGATGGAAGAAACAATTAGGGATCCAGAGGGCAGGTTTTTGATACTTAAAGGTAGAATACAGGATAAGCACATAGTCTTTTGTAATGTTTATGCGCCCAATGAAACACAAGCGCCCTTTTTCTCTCATGTCTCGGATCTACTGACTCATTGGTCGCATTTCCGGATAATCTTAGGGGGGGATTTTAATGTGTCAATGTACGCACACCAAGACAAAGACAAGGTTCCATTAACCCGAAAACAAATGAGACATAACTCTACAGTTAAAAAAATAAAAGATACTTTCTTATCACATAATATTTTGGATTCCTGGGACACCCTATACGGTAAAACAAATGATTATACATACTATTCGTTTGCACATGGTTCTTACTCAAAGTTAGACTACATCTATCTAAGTCAGACATTGATCCCAGACCTAGCCTCTTCTAAGATACACGCATGTGCATGGTCGGATCATTCTATAGTTCAAGTAGACATCAAACAAACTTTCCATACTAGCGCAACACGGTCCTGGAACTTTGACCCATATGTTCTTCAAGACGTTAAGACGAGAGAATCTATATGTAAGGCACTGTCAGAATATTGGGGCTTAAACGAGGGAACCACCTCCAATCCTATCACCATTTGGGCGGCACATAAACCCTATATTAGAGGGCTGCTTATTAAAGAAAAAGCGGCTTTAACCAAAGCTGCTAGGCTGCAGACGGAAACATTGCAAAAAGACATAGACACACTCACTAGGACACATCAACTGAACTCATCACCCATCATCTTTACACAATTACAGGCGAAAAGATTAGAACTAGCTACAATTATGAACAAGACATCAGTTAGGGCAGCGCACAGATTAAACTCACACTATTTTTTATATGCAAACAAGCCCGACAGGTATTTGGCTCATAAGCTGAAGGAAAGGACTAAGTCTTTCACGATACCTTCTCTGCAAAAATCTGATGGCTCCTGTACCTCTGATCCCCAGGAGATAGCGGATAGTTTCGCTCAATATTATGCTCAACTCTATGACGGTAAAAAAGTTACACATTCTGACCAGATGTCTAGACTCCGGTCTAACTTTCTAGATGACACTAGACTGACTCCCCTGAGGGACGAGGACAGGGATGAATTAAATGCAGAAATTACGACTAGAGAGGTCCATAATGCCATTAAAGAGCTTAAGCCGGGAAAAGCAGCAGGTCCAGATGGGTTCCCAGGGGACTATTACCAACTTTTCAAATCGGTACTCATCCCACATGTAGTTTCCCTATGCAATGATATTTTAAAAGGTAATGAGATCCCCGAGGAAATTTTACAAGCCAAAATAGTAGTTATCCCCAAAGCAGGCAGAAATCCAAAATTATGTCAAAATTATCGCCCTATTTCCCTCATCAATCAGGACATTAAGATTTTTACTAAGATCCTTGCGAATAGACTCAAATTATATTTACCCACACTAATTCATCCTGACCAGGTGGGCTTTGTTCCAGATAGGGAAGCCCCAGACAACACGAGGCGTGCAATCTCCCTGATAGAGTATCTTAGCAAAACGAGAACGCCT
Source organism: Bombina bombina (assembly GCF_027579735.1). NCBI lineage: Eukaryota > Metazoa > Chordata > Amphibia > Anura > Bombinatoridae > Bombina > Bombina bombina. The sequence continues at coordinate 72,526,509 of NC_069500.1, read as the reverse complement.
TCTCTGGTCCTATCCCTGGATGCGGAGAAGGCGTTCGATAGAATAGATTGGGACTTTATGCTAGAAGTTTTAGGTAGATTAAATATTCAGGGCTCATTTGTTCAAGCCATCAAAAGCATTTATTCTCGCCCTACGGCTAGTGTTAGAGCGGCAGGCTATCAGTCAAAATTGATAGATATTTTAAATGGTACTCGCCAAGGCTGCCCGCTTTCACCCCTGTTATTTGCAATCTGTATAGAGCCATTAGCGGAGAAGATACGTATATCACCAGATATCCATGGGGTTTCACTCAGGGGACAGGAATTTAAAGTGTCGCTGTTTGCAGATGATGTCCTTCTCACATTGACTAGACCACTCATTTCCCTACCAAATCTATATAAGGTTTTACAAGATTACTCAGATATATCAGGGTACAAGGTTAATCTAGAAAAATGTGAGGCTATCCCTATTGCCCTCCCTAACCATACCAAAAAACTTATAGAAGCGAATTTTGAGTTTACATGGAATAAGGGATCGATTAAATACCTGGGGGTTAGACTCTCGAATAACATTGATGATTTATACAATCTGAATTATGTCCCTCTATACAGATCGATTAGGAAAGACTTAGATGTCTGGAAAAAAGGCAGGTTTTCCTGGTATGGCCGACTAACGTCAATTAAAATGAATATCCTACCAAGGCTTCTTTACCTTTTCCGAGCATTACCTATTAGAGTGCCATTGATTGACCTTAGTAAACTTCAAAAGGACTTAGTGGGCTTTTTCAGAGGTGCTAAAACAGCTAGAATCCCATCTCATGTTTTGCAGCAACACAGACAATTGGGAGGGGTGGGAATACCAAATTTATTACAGTACTATCAAGCGGCGAGATTAGCTCAGACCACCTTATTTAGCAAAAACCCAGCAGATCGGGTGTGGATCCGAGTGGAGACGCTAATGACAGAGTATAACAACCCAGACGATATCCTATGGGATCACTCGAAACAACCCTTTAAGGGAAAGCCGGCCTCCAGACTTACGATAGAGATGATGCAGACTTGGACCGTGTTGTCCAGATCTTTAAACCTAATTCCAATAGACTCAGTAGTGAGACCAATTAAGACTCTTCTAAATCCAGATTTTCATCTACACATGGGGAAGTGGGACAATAAAGGGCTGTATAGGGTTGCAGACTTTTTACACAATAATAAACTAGCTACATATCAACAAATTCAAGACAAGATATATCCCGAGAAAATGCAATGGTTCCTATACCTACAAATATCTTCAGCTATCACTAAATTTAGGAAACATAGCTCAGCGACACTGTTGACAACACTAGAACGTCTATGCAACTCACCTAATCAACACAAAAAGCTGATTTCAGCCATATACTTAGCGATACAAAAGGCTAAACACACCTCTAAAACTAAACTGATGGAACAGTGGGAAAGGGAACTGAACAAATTATACTCAATCGATGAGTGGGACACGCTCCTATACGCATCGAGCAAAGGAATGATCAGTGCGGACTTTAGAGAAAATTGCCTAAAAACATCTTTCAGGTGGTACTTGACCCCCATTATTACCTCCCACTACACTCAGGGGGGCAGCAAACTTTGCTATAGGGGATGTGCAGACACGGGGACATATATTCATATGTGGTGGGAATGCCCGCAAATTAAACAGATATGGTCTAGGCTGTCCACACTACTTAGCGAGGTCCTGCCGACATCTATCTCTCTGACTGCTCCACAGGCGCTGCTAAACGAACATATAGAACCCTTCAATGCACCCATTAACACCTTTATACGGATTCTGTGTACTGCTACCAGAATATGTGTGGCACGACACTGGAAGTCAGGGGCACCCTCGTGGGGCGAGGTGACGGATAAAATAAAGGCTACATATAAATTGTCGGAAACGGCAGCACATATTCAAAATAACCACAATCAATTTTCCAAGATATGGTACTTCTGGCTATTAGCGGGTTATTAGTGATGACAGTGGGGTTGAGGGGTGCACCCTGACTACGGAGGTGAGGAACTAATGTTTGGGTTGGGTAGGGAAGACCAATCAACAATGACTAGAAAACCTCTTGGAGTGACCTTAAAATTGGTGGGGGCCCCTTCCCTGGATCTGCTGCAGATGGGAAGAGTCGACAGGCAAGTTGAAGTGTGTTTTTTTTTTAATTGTTGAGTTGTTTTATTTTTTGTTGTTTAGATCTATGGGGGGGGGGGAAATGTAGGCTATACAAACATGATGAGCTTGGAAAAGGGAGCAGTGACAAATGGTTCAAAATGCCTTCTTTTGTTATTACCTGCACCATGCTCACATAAATGTGAATTGATAAATCTCTTTGCAGCATTATGGATCAGATGGGTTGCATCATAGACATTATACTGGTTCACTGTTGTAAAATAACTGACTGTGAAGATATCAACCTTACAAGAGATTACTGATTAACGGATTAGGACCTATGTAAAAGAGTTGGTAGAGGCGATACAGCTTGTACTCAATGAATAATGTGATCTGTACCTGTTGTTTATAATGTAAAGCGAATAAAAATTATTTCAACTAAAATCGCAATAATAATTCCGAACTTCCCGTCTGCCATCTGTAGTATTGTATATATAAGTGATTGCCGAGCTGTAAATATTGTATGCGTCCCTTTCAAATCGCACTAATACTGAATAACTTCCGGCTGTCATCTGTAGTATTGTATATATAAGTGATTGCCGAGATGTCAATATTGTATGCGTCCCTTTCAAATCGCACTAATACTGAATAACTTCCGGCTGTCATCTGTAGTATTGTATATATAAGTGATTGCTGAGATGTCAATATTGTATGCGTCCCATTCAAATGGCACTAATACTGAAGAACTTCCGGCTGTCATCTGTAGTATTATATATATAAGTGATTTGCGATCTGACAAGATTTATTAATTGTCCCATTGAAATCGCCTTAATAATGCTGTTCCAAACTGTTGTTTACGTATATGTTGTATTGTAGTATTGAGTGTTAAAGTTCCCGAAAGGGGCGGTACAGTGGTGAATCTGTGATGTGTATGGTTGAATCTTCTAATGACGTCATGATATTATTACCCTGCCTATGTAGTTCAGAAATCCTCATTGTGTTGTTGTATTATGCTACATTGTTATTGTGTGCTGAATAAAATCTAAATGTGTGCTTTGTGGTTGCGTGATGGGTGATGCGTGTTATGTACATGTACGTATATATTGTGATTGTGTCCCACATATGCTGACTTCTATATAGCGGTCTGGCATTGTTGTTCCTTCCCATAAAGTGACATCTGTAATCTGGTGTACTGATGTTCTTGTTGTACGTAATTCCTAATGGTTTCTGGTGATGGAATCATGATGTTAAAAGTACAGTAAAATCCATATGTTGTGTTTTGTGATTCCTCTAGAGAATGTAATGTGTTTTTCCCCCATCATTTGAATGCACATGTATGAGTGAATGTTAAAAGTAATGTATGTGCATCCATGAGTTATCATGTGTTAAGCCTATGTAGATATGCTGTTGCTGCAAGCATATGAGTTGAATAACTGAAATGCAATAATAAAGGTAAATGAGAATTGTTTCCCATTGTGTAGTGTTTGTGAATCCTGAAAAGTTGACATTATTTTTGTGTCCGTTTAAATGTAATATTTTTAAAACAAAAATGTTGTTACTAGTGATGTTGAATAATATTTGATGTAATATAAAAGTCTGAAAGAATTTAATGGTGTTGTGAATATTCAAACAGTAAAATCCATAAATCCACCATAGGGAAATAGTCATTTCTTGATCTATTTATCATAGCTGGGTCTAACGCATGAAATCATGTCTTTTCTAGCGCTGGTATTTGGAGTTTTTCTGTCTACGCTATTTGCGTGCGTTAGGGAAATGAGGGTTTCGCGTGCACGAGCACGTCTTCCCAATAGAAGTCAATGGAGGCTCTGAAAATTGGTCATTTTTTTTTCTAAGACTGGTTTTCATCGTAAAGTGAGTGACGTCATGAGCTTTTGTGAAAAAGTAACTAAATCATGTTCTTTTTGTAATAAATAAATATTTTGTTTATGTCATGTGGTGTATATTGTTTGTATGCATCGATGAGTGTATGTTTGTGATAATGTTATTAGTTAGATGTAGGTATATGAGGGTCTTTTCCCGTGTGTCAATGTAAGTCAATGGGAAAATGGATTTGTGTTGTTTTTTTTCAAACACCCGAGATCTCGCAACTTTAATCCTTTGTATTTTGCTGAAAAATTATTAAATATGAAAAATAAACATAGTGTAGTGTTTGTATGACTGTAAGTGTAGTTTGTGTAATATTTTTTATTTGATTCGTGGATGTTATTTTTGTCGGTATATGTTTACTACTGGGTCTGAGGTGTCGGTAGAAATGTGAGCGTTAGGTTTTTTTTGAGTGTCGGTAACTGAACTCTAAATACCGGAGTCCGTAAGAAACCCGCGTTAGGAGCCTCTAACGCTGGTTTTCACGGCTAACGCAGAACTCCAAATCTAGGCCTTAGTATTTAAGGTACGATTTTAACAAGTTTGTAAGCTCTTTGAGCAAGACATCTCATTACCACACTAGATTGTAAATACAGATCCTGCTTTTCCTGCGCTTTTTCTTTACTTTCCCATTTCATAAAAATCTTTAGCTTTAATTTGGTCCTGTATGTTTAAAGCTTTCTGTACTTTTCATGTCTTATTTATATAAGATAAACAAATCATCTCTGTGACACTAGAACTTGAATCATAACACCAACAATAAAGCTTAATTACAATGTTATAACTTTAATAAACTGATATTAAATCAAATTGAATGGCTTAAATCCACACTCACTGCACATAGCTGTATCATGTAATATTGTTAAGGATCTTGGCAAAGAGAATACAATATGATTAATATGTTTGCACTTATATCCTCAATGCAATGCCTTGATAAGGGACACCAATAATACTACTAGGTTATAAGCACCTTGCAGCTGGTTTACAATTTTATCTGAGGACTGCAGCACCCTGGAACAAGGACTTTCATGTCTGTGACACTAAACTTAAATGTCTATAGACACCATGGGACAAGTACTACTGTTGGATTTTTGAAGCAGAGAGCCCTAGTGAAGCACAAGATTTTATACGTCATGGGATGGACCTGTATTTTATACCTCAGATTAGAAACTGAAAAAAATACTGCATTATAAGGTACAGTGTGTCATGCACCTATCTTCTTGCATTGGATGAAAAATCCTTACAAAATGTGCATAGACTGATTCATATCTGGCAAGCAGTATAACGAAGACTGGAATACTCTATGCAGTGGCCGGAAGATTGAAGATTTCAGAGGAACTAGTGTTATGTCCCATGCTATGTGCAGTCTTACATTAGGGATTTCTTTTATTTCTCTACACTATAAGTACCCAGAGGTAAGTTCTTAAAATACAAGATTGTAAGCTCTTTGAGCAAAGCACTGAAACACTAGATTGTAAGCTCCTTAGAACAGGGTCTGCACTTACACCCATGGAAATCCTTTAGAGCAGGGACTCCCTTTGTACCAAATAAATGTATTGTTGTTAATAGAGTGAGATAAACCCTCCATTTAATTTGTTCAGCAAGAAATAAATATACAATGGATAGAATATACAAATTATCCCACAGAGTGTATAACTAATTCAGAATGCATTTTTAATATGGCACCCCTTATGCTCCTGTCAGTTTAAACCAGTAGTATAGCAAACTGTGAAATACATGAGGCTTAAAAAACACAGCATCAACCATAGGCAGCCTGTTTCGCTACTTTGGGACTCTTTCTCACTCAAATCATTATGGTTGATGCTGATGTCCTTGAGCATTCCACCCTTTGCTATAGGGGCTGCCCATTATATTGAAATGGATTTTGAATTATCAGTGTTGCAATTTTGCACAGAGAAGTATATTTATTTTTTGCTAAGATTATTAGAATGGAGGGATGAGCCCCAAACGGGCCAAACAGGCTGTCTATGGTTGGTACTGCTGTTCTGCTCAAGCATTCATTTCACGCTTTGTAAGTGTAGTTACGAAAATTAATGTAATTATCAGCAAAACTGGCATATAGCTGTAAACCTAAAATCAATGCTTGAGTCAAATAACATAGCACCTACATCATACTGACGAGCCCCAACGAGGGCGAAACAACCTGCCTATAGTGAAAAAACACTTTACATTTGTAGTATTACAATATATTATTCCCCTGCCACCACTGTTTTTGTACTAGGTTTGTATGTAAGCAGAAATACTATAGAATAATAAGGCTTCCATATATCATAAGATTTGAGATTTTGCCTGATTTCTATGTGCCCTTGACAATGTCAAGTTGACATATTAAAAGGGTTCCTACCTAAAACTAATAAATGGTCAGATGTTCTGCACATATCTTCAATAAATATGTTTGTATATTTAAATATGAGAACACAAAGAATATCTGTAATAATAGCAGCAATTGGATCACCTGAAAACCCCTAGCAGTTATGTCCATGCTTATTTCAGTGCAGGCCTCCATTTTGTTGCCTACTTACCTCATTTGTCAGTCCCATAATGGTCTAGATATCTATAATAGGACCACTACTTGGATAAACAGACAAGCTTCCCTTAGAAAAGGTAACCCACACTGCATAAATGTAAACTTCAAAATCCTCACATTTTCATATATGACATAAAAAAACATAATTTATGTAAGAACTTACCTGATAAATTCATTTCTTTCATATTAGCAAGAGTCCATGAGCTAGTGACGTATGGGATATACATTCCTACCAGGAGGGGCAAAGTTTCCCAAACCTTAAAATGCCTATAAATACACCCCTCACCACACCCACAATTCAGTTTAACGAATAGCCAAGAAGTGGGGTGATAAGAAAAAAGTGCGAAAGCATATAAAATAAGGAATTGGAATAATTGTGCTTTATACAAAAAAATCATAACCACCACAAAAAAGGGCGGGCCTCATGGACTCTTGCTAATATGAAAGAAATGAATTTATCAGGTAAGTTCTTACATAAATTATGTTTTCTTTCATGTAATTAGCAAGAGTCCATGAGCTAGTGACGTATGGGATAATGACTACCCAAGATGTGGATCTTTCCACACAAGAGTCACTAGAGAGGGAGGGATAAAATAAAGACAGCCAATTCCTGCTGAAAAAAATCCACACCCAAAATAAAGTTTAATGAAAAACATAAGCAGAAGATTCAAACTGAAACCACTACCTGAAGTACTTTTCTACCAAAAACTGCTTCAGAAGAAGAAAACACATCAAAATGGTAGAATTTAGAAAAAGTATGCAAAGAGGACCAAGTTGCTGCTTTGCAAATCTGATCAACCGAAGCTTCATTCCTAAACGCCCAGGAAGTAGAAACTGACCTAGTAGAATGAACTGTAATCCTTCGAGGCGGAATTTTACCCGACTCGACATAGGCATGATGAAATAAAGATTTCAACCAAGATGCCAAAGAAATGGCAGAAGCTTTCTGGCCTTTTCTAGAACCGGAAAAGATGCCAAATAATACAAAGCTCTAACAGCATCCAAAGAATGCAATGATTTCTCCTTAGAATTCATAGGATTAGGACATAATGAAGGAACCACAATTTCTCTACTAATGTTGTTAGAATTCACAACCTTAGGTAAAAAATTCAAAAGAAGTTCGCAGCACCGCCTTATCCTGATGAAAAATCAGAAAAGGAGACTCACAAGAAAGAGCAGATAATTCAGAGACTCTTCTGGCAGAAGAGATGGCCAAAAGAAACAAAACTTTCCAAGAAAGTAATATAACGACCAAAGAATGCATGGGTTCAAAAGGAGGAGCTTGAAAAGCCCCCAGAACCAAATTCAAACTCCAAGGAGGAGAAATTGACTTAATGACAGGTTTTATACGAACCAAAGCTTGTACAAAACAATGAATATCAGGAAGATTAGCAATCCTTCTGTGAAAAAAGAACAGAAAGAGCAGAGATTTGTCCTTTCAAGGAACTTGCGGACAAACCTTTATCTAAACCATCCTGAAGAAACTGTAAAATTCTCGGTATTCAAAAAGAATGCCAAGAAAAAAATGATGAGAAAGACACTAAGAAATATAAGTCTTCCAGACTCTATAATATATCTCTCTAGATACAGATTTACGAGCCTGTCACATAGTATTAATCACAGAGTCAGAGAAACCTTCTTTGACCAAGAATCAAGCGTTCAAACTCCATACCTTAAAATTTAAGGATTTGAGATCCTGATGGAAAAAAGGACCTTGCGACAGAAAGTCTGGTCTTAACGGAAGAGTCCACAGCTGGCAAGAGGCCATCCGGACAAGATCTGCATACCAAAACCTGTGAGGCCATGCTGGAGCTACCAGCAGGACAAACGAGCATTCCTTTAGAATCTTGGAGAATACTCTTGGAAGAAGAACTAGAGGCGGAAAGATATAGGCAGGATGATACTTCCAAGGAAGTGATAATGTATCCACTGCTTCCGCCCGAGGATCCCGGGATCTGGACAGATACCAGGGAAGTTTCTTGTTTAGATGAGAAGCCATCAGATCTATTTCTGGAAGTTCCCACGTTTGAACAATCTGAAGAAATACCTCTGGGTGAAGAGACCATTCGCCCGGATGCAACGTTTGGCGACTGAGATAATCCGCTTCCCAATTGTCTATACCTGGGATATGAACCGCAGAGATTAGACAGGAGCTGGATTCCGCCCAAACCAAAATTCGAGATACTTCTTTCATAGCCAGAGGACTGGAGTCCCTCCTTGATGATTGATGTATGCCACAGCTGTGACATTGTCTATCTGAAAACAAATGAACAACTCTCTCTTCAGAAGAGGCCAAGACTGAAGAGCTCTGAAAATTGCACGGAGTTCAAAAATATTGATCGGTAATCTCACCTCCTGAGATTCCCAAACCCCTTGTGCCGTCAGAGACCCCCACACAGCTCCCCAACCTGTAAGACTTGCATCTGTTGAGATTATAGTCCAGGTCGGAAGAACAAAGAAGCCCCCTGAACTAAACGATGGTGAACAGTCCACCATGTCAGAGAGTGTCGTATAATCGGTTTAAAGATATTAATTGAGATATCTTTGTGTAATCCCTGCACCACTGGTTCAGCATACAGAGCTGAAGAGGTCGCATGTGAAAACGAGCAAAGGAGATCGCATCCGATGCGGCAGTCCTAAGACCTAAAATTTCCATGCATAAGGCTACCAAAGGGAATGATTGTGACTGAAGGTTTTGACAAGCTGATATCAATGTTAAACTTCTCTTATCTGACAAGGACAGAGTCATAGACACTGAATCTATCTGGAAACCTAAAAAGGTTACCCTTGTCTGAGGAAACAATGAACTGATTGGTAAATTGATCCTCCAACCATGATCTTGAAGAAACAACACAAGTCGATTCGTATGAGATTCTGCGAAAATGTGAAGACTGAGCAAGTACCAAGATATCGTCCAAATAAGGAAATACCAAAACCCTGTTCTCTGATTACAGACAGAAGGGCACCGAGAACCTTTGAAAAAAATTCTTGGAGCTGACGCTAGGCCAAACGGTAGAGCCACAAAACTGGTAATGCTTGTCTAAAAAGAGAATCTCAGAAACTAAAAGTGATCTGGATGAATCGGAATATGCAGATATGCATCCTGTAAATCTATTGTAGACATATAATGCCCTTGCTAAACAAAAGGCAGGATAGTCCTACAGTTACCATCTTGAATGTTGGTATCGTTACATAACTATTCAATATTGATAGATCCGGAACTGGTCTGAAGGAATTGACCTTCTTTGGTACAATGAAGAGATAGAATAAAACCCCAGCCCCTGTTCCAGAACTGGAACTGGCATAATTACTCCAGCCAACTCTAGATCTGAAACACATTTCAGAAATGCTGAGCCTTTGCTGTGTTTACTGGGACACGGGAAAGAAAAAAATCTCTTTGCAGGAGGCCTTAACTTGAAGCCAATTCTGTACCTTTCTGAAACAATGTTCTGAAACCAGAGATTGTGAACGGAATTGATCCAAATTTCCTTGAAGAAAACGTAAACTGCCCCATACCAGCTGAGCTGGAATGAGGGCCGCACCTTCATGGGTATTTAGGAGCTGGCTATAGGTTTCTATAAGGCTTGGATATATTCCAAACTGGAAATGGTTTCCAAACTGATACCGCTCCTGAGGATGAAGGATCAGGCTTTTGTTCCTTGTTGTGAGGAAAGGAACGAAAATGATTATTAGACCTAAATTTACCTTAGATTTTTTATCCTTTGGTAAAAAAGTTCCCTTCCCTCCAGTAACAGTTGAGATAATAGAATCCAACTGAGAATCGAATAATTTATTACCCTGGAAAGAAAGGGAAAGCAAAGTTGACTTAGAAGACATATCAGCATTCCAAGTTTTAAGCCATAAAGCTTTTCTAGCTAAAATAGCTAGAGACATATACCTGACATCAACTCTAATGATATCAAAAGATGGTATCACAAATAAAATTATTAGCATGTTATAGAATAATAATAATGCTATAAAATTATGATCTGTTACTTGTTGCGCTAAAGCTTCTAACCAAAAAATTGAAGCTGCAGCAACATCCGCTAAAAATATAGCAGGTCTAAGAAGATTACCTGAACATAAGTAAGCTTTTCTTAGAAAGGATTCAATTTTCCTATCTAAAGGATCCTTAAATGAAGTACTATCTGCCATAGGAATAGTAGTACGTTTAGCAGGAGTAGAGACAGCCCCATTAACCTTAGAGATTTTGTCCCAAAACTCTAATCTGTCAGATGGCACAGGATATAATTGCTTAAACGTTTAGAAGGAGTAAATGAATTACCCAGATTATTCCATTCCCTGGAAATTACTTCAGAAATAGCATCAGGGAGAGAAAACACTTCTGGAATAACTACAGGAGATTTAAAAACCTTATTTAAACGTTTAGATTTAGTATCAAGAGGACCAGAATCCTCTATTTCTAATGCAATTAATACTTCTTTAAGTAAAGAACGAATAAATTCCATCTTGAACAAATACAAAGATTTATCAGCATCAACCTCTGAGACAGAAACCTCTGAACCAGAAGAACCATTATCAGTATCAGAATGATGATGTTCATTTAAAAATTCATCTGAAAAAAGAGAAGTTTTAAAAGACTTTTATGTATACTAGAAGGAGAAATAACAGACATAGCCTTCTTAATGGATTTAAAAAATAAAATCTCTTATGTTATCAGGAACACTCTGAAAATTAGATGTTGACGGAACAGCAACAGGTAATGTAACAGTACTAAAGGAAATTTTATCTGCATTAATAAGTTTGTCATGACATGCAATACAAACAACAGCTGGAGAAACAGATACCAAAAGTTTATAGCAGATACACTTAGCTTGGTAGCTCCAGCACTGGGCAGCGATTTTCCTGAAGTATCTTCTGACTCAGTTGCAACGTGGAACATCTTGCAATATGTAAAAGAAAAAACAACATATAAAGCAAAATTGATCAAATTCCTTAAATGACAGTTTCAGGAATGGGAAAAAAATGCCAGTGAACAAGCTTCTAGCAACCAGAAGCAATAAATAATGAGACTTAAATAATGTGGAGACAAAAATGACGCCCATATTTTTTAGCGCCAAAAAAGACGCCCACATTATTTGGCGCCTAAATTCTTTTGGCGCCAAAAATGACGCCACATCCGGAACGCCGACATTTTTGACGCAAAAAAACGTCAAAAAAATGACGCAACTTACGGCGACACGTATGACGCCGGAAACAGAAATTTTTTTTGCGCCAAAAAAGTCCGCGCCAAAAATGACGCAATAAAATGAAGCATTTTCAGCCCCCGCGAGCCTAACAGCCCACAGGGAAAAAGTAAAATTTTTTAAGAAAAAATGATTAAAACAAATGCATTTATCCCAAGTATGAAACTGACTGTCTGAAAATAAGGAATGTTGAACATCCTGAGTCAAGGCAAATAAATGTTTGAATACATATATTTAGAACTTTATAAAAAAGTGCCTAACCATAGCTTAGAGTGTCACAGAAAATAAGCTTACTTACTTACCCCAGGACACTCATCTACATGTTGTAGAAAGCCAAACCAGTACTGAAACGAAAATCAGCAGAGGTAATGGTATATATATATAAGAGTATATCGTCGATCTGAAAAGGGAGGTAAGAGATGAATCTCTACGACCGATAACAGAGAACCTATGAAATAGACCCCGTAGAAGGAGATCATTGCATTCAAATAGGCAATACTCTCCTCACATCCCTCTGACATTCACTGCACGCTGAGAGGAAAACCGGGCTCCAACCTGCTGCGGAGCGCATATCAACGTAGAATCTAGCACAAACTTACTTCACCACCTCCATAGAAGGCAAAGTTTGTAAAACTGAATTGTGGGTGTGGTGAGGGGTGTATTTATAGGCATTTTAAGGTTTGGGAAACTTTGCCCCTCCTGGTAGGAATGTATATCCCATACGTCACTAGCTCATGGACTCTTGCTAATTACATGAAAGAAAACAAGCTCATCATACTGTAACACACCTAGTAAAGAAGGCTTGATTACTGTATACTGAGAACTTAATAACAGGCCTATTAATACTTACAAATTAGCTATTAGATCATTTAAATTGCACTTTTGATATCAAATATTTTGTGTCAGATCAAAGTAATTGCCAAAGAAAGACGATGGCTACATTATTTGTTTACAAACTGAATTGTAAAGTATGAATTTGTGCACGTCTAGTAAATTCTTTATGAATAAAAAATATAATGTTCTAATTCTTGAGAGCATTTATTGTAAAATATTTTCAGTACACTACAGGTTACATCCTATGGGACCTGTAGGATTTTTGTTCCTTTAGGATTCAGATAGAACATTACAGGAATTTTTTTTTAACAATTTTCCAATTTACTCTTATTATCAAATGTGCGGAATTCCCTTGATATACTTTGCTGAAGTCACAAGACACATCAACAATTAAGTGCATTGGAGCCCTTTGCAGTTAAGTAGATGAAAACATGAAAAACATATTTATACAATATTCATAAATGTTTAACTGTGTATTTACTTTATATATATATATATATATATATATATATATATATATATATATATCTCACATTCCAAAGTTCTCTGTATTTTTAAATAGATATTCCTATATATATCTGTATATATCTAGACCTATGTATAATCAAGTGTGTATATATATATATATATATATATATATATACAGTATATGTATAAATATATATTTGTGCAAATGTCCATCATATATACATTTAAATATCTCTTTAAGAATAAATAGAACATTCTCTGCTATGCGCAGAACGTTAGATTATGAAAGATGCAATATTATCTTCCTATGTTACGCTTTTAAATAACCACCATCGTGTTTGTGAGACTTGTGGGTGCTAGGTATTTTTTCAACTTTTTCAGCTCTATTGAAGTCTATGGGGGAATGCGATTTTGCATTCGCAACTTCTCAAAGTCTATTTTTTACTGTGACGTTGCGAACATGAGAGAGCAAACTTTTTACTTTCAACTCGCAATATGAGCGTGAATCTCTGAGAGCAAAAAATTACTTATAGCAGTTTTAATGATTGAACGTGAGTGCAAACTACTGCTCCACTCGTAATCTAGCCCATGATATTTGTATGTAGGGTTGCCAGCTGTACTTCATGAAAATACCGGACGACCTATAGGTGATTGGATACGGGACATAGCTGGGTTCACACAATGGGGCCGATTTACTAAAGTGTGGACGGACATGATACAATGTGTCGTATCACATCGATAAATGCCGACAGCATACACTGTCAGCATTTATCATTGCACAAGTAACTCTTGTGAACTGCTCGTGCAATGCCCCCTGCAGATTTGCAGCCAATCGGCCGATAGCAGGGGGTGCCAATCAGCCCGATCGTATAGGATCGGGCGGATTGATGTCCACAGCCTCAGAGCAGGCGGACAAGTTATGGAACAGCGTTCTTTAGACTGCTGCTTCATAACTTCTGTTTCCGGCGAGCCTGAAGGAGCTTGATAATTCGAACCCATAGTCTCCACAAAATCTCAACCTTAGGCCCCACCCTTGATCCCACCAAATTATCATTTCACTAGAGGTACACATCCAGCAATGATTGAACACCCCCATGGTTGCCTGTGACACATATAATAGAAAATGCACAGCGTAACGTTTTTTTGAGCCATATTTCCAATGCATAAAGGCCTAGAAGGCCCTTTACATTTAGCTGACATGGGTCTTTAAAAATACTGGAGTTTAAGTGTCCAGTATTTTTGTACAGATTTTACTGGACAGCCTGATAAAATACTGGACTGTCCGGAATACTGGACATCTGACAACCCTACCTAGGACCGTTAAGATAACCAGAAATTATTAAAAAAATGTATTATTATAATAAATAAGCTATCGGCTAGATTACGAGTTGTGCGTTAAGGTAAAAAAGCAGCGTTAACAGGTCCTAACGCTGCTTTTTACGCCTGCTGCTATTACGAGTTTTGCAGGTTTAGGAGCACCGCACACTTCTTTGGCATTACCGCAAAACAACTTACGTAAACTTCGTAAAGTCTTTTTTCTATGGGACTTCCATAGCGCCAGTATTACAAGTCTGTCCTGGAAGGCCAAAAAATGAGCGGTACACCCTTTACCTCCAAGATCCCTAACGCATTCTAAAGTCAGTAGTTAAGAGTTTTATGGTACAACCAGAGGTGTAACTAGAAACCACAGGGCCCAGGTGCAAGAATCTAAGAAGGGGCCCCCCACCGCCCCTCCCCCCTCCAAAAAAAGGTGAATTATTACATTTTTTTTTTTTTTACATTTAACACAGAAAAAAAATGTGAATCAGATTACATGTCTGCAAAAGGAGGTACCCTGTGCCCACAGTCTGTGAGATGGTCTGACCCCTATCCCTATTACTGTATATATATATATATATATATATATATATATATATATATATATATATATATAGTGACACTATTTAACCCACTAGTACTGTATATAGTAAGTTAGTAAGTTAGTGACACAGTCTGTAATCTGCTGGTGAGATGGCTGGCCTGACTCTACTCGCCCAGTACTTTATTAAGTGACCACAGTAGTCAGTGGCATGGTCCACCCCCCATACTGTATATAGTGGTACTGTATAGTGACACTGTTTACCCCCTGCCCCCCATGCTGTAGTAACAAGATCTGTAATTTGCTGGTTCCACAAACATACACACACACACACATGCATAAATACACACACAGTCACATACATACACACACACCATACACACACATAAACACCAATGGGTAAAACAGAAACACTAACCCCTGTAGTCATGTCACACTCACATGATATCAGTGCAGGCAGTGGTAGGTTAACGTTTTTTATAAAAAAAAATTATAAAAAAAAAATATATATATATTTTTTTTAAGCTGGCCCCCCACCCTCAGGGGCCCAGTCGCACCTGCGACCTCTGCACCCCCTGTAGTTTCGCCCCTGGGTACAACGCCGTAGCATAAAACTCATAACTAAAGTGCTAAAAAGTACACTAACACCCATAAACTACCTATTAACCCCTAAACCAAGGCCCTCCCACATTGCAAATACTAAAATAAAATTTGTAACCCCTAATCTGCCACTCCGGACATCGCCGCCACTAGAATAAACATATTAACCCCTAAATCGCTGCATTCCCGCCTCGCAAACACTAGTTAAATATTATTAACCCCTAATCTTCTACCCCCAATGTTGCTGCAACCTACCTACACTTATTAACCCCTAATCTTCTATCCCTAACATCGCCGCCACCTTCCTACATTTATTAACCCCTAATCTGCTGTCCCCAATGTCACCGCCACTATATTAAATGTATTAACCCCTAAATCTAAGTCTAACCCTAACACCCCCTAACTTAAATATAATTTAAATAAATCTAAAGAAAATTACTATAATTAACTAAATTATTCCTATTTAAAACTAAATACTTACCTATAAAATAAACCCTAAGCTAGCTACAATATAACTAATAGTTACATTGTAGCTATCTTAGGGTTTATTTTTATTTTACTAGGTAGAATAGTTATTAAATAGTTATTAACTATTTAATAACTACCTAGCTAAAATAAAGACAAATTTACCTGTAAAATAAAACCTAACCTAAGTTACACTAACACCTAACACTACAATACAATTGCCCTATTGGCTGTTCCAATCAGGGCAATGGGGAGCTTAGGTTTTTTTAGTTAGTATTTTATTTGGGGGGTTGGTTGTGTGGGTGGTGGGTTTTACTGTTGGGGGGGTTGTTTGTATTTTTTTTTCAGGTAAAAGAGCTGATTACTTTGGGGCAATGCCCCGCAAAAGGCCCTTTTGAGGGCTATTGATAGTTTAGTTTAGGCTTTTTTATTTATTTTGGGGGGGCTTTTTTTTATTTTGATAGGGCTATTAGATTAGGTGTAATTAGTTTAAAGATCTGTAATTTTTTTTTTTTTCTGTAATTTAGTGTTTGTTTTTTGTGATTTAGCTAATTTAATTTATTTAATTGTTTTTAATTTAGTTAATTTATTTAATTGTAGTGTAGTGTTAGGTGTTAGTGTAACTTAGGTTAGGTTTTATTTTACAGGTAAATTTGTCTTTATTTTAGCTAGGTAGTTATTAAATAGTTAATAACTATTGTACCTAGTTAAAATAAATACAAACTTGCCTGTAAAATAAAAATAAACCCTAAGATAGCTACAATGTAACTATTAGTTATATTGTAGCTAGCTTAGGGTTTATTTTATAGTTAAGTATTTAGTTTTAAATATGAATAAATTAGTTAATTATAGTAATTTTCTTTAGATTTATTTAAATTATATTTAAGTTAGGGGGTGTTAGGTGTAAACATAACTTTTATTTCCCCATAGGAATCAATGGGGCTGGGTTACTGAGTTTTACGCTGCTTTTTGGCAGGTGTTAGACTTTTTCTCAGCCGGCTCTCCCCATTGACTCCTATGGGGAAATCGTGCAGGAGCACGTACAACCAGCTCAACTTAAGCAGCGCTGGTATTGGAGTGTGGTAAGGAGCACAATTTTGCTCAACGCTCACTTCTTGCCTTTTAACGCCGGATTTGTATAAACCCGTAATACCAGTGCTGCAGGTAAGTGAGCGGTGAGAAAAAACTGCTCGTTAGCACCGCATAGCTTCTAACGTAAAACTCGTAATCTGGCCGTATGTTTTTTTTAATAGGACATTAACCAGGTAATTTAATTCTGCATCAAATTATTGAGGGGGTTCCACTATGTATATTTATTTACTTTCACATGCGCTTTCATTATGGTTTTCTTGCTTATTTTTGTTATTTATATCTGAAAATTGTGTTTTTCCCCCACTCCTAGAAAGGCTGGAATGTATTCAGTGGGATGCTGAACCCTGAACCACCTACATACACCACACTGAGTGGTTAATATGTGCAGGAGCTCATTAATACGTGTCCCTAATTAGCCACAGTAAAGGAGATCTTGACCATTTTAAATGCTTTTAAATCATTTTTAGTATGCAAATCAGTTGCAATACATAGTTCCTGATGTTTATAAAAAAATGACTTTAATGTCCCTTAAAGGGATATGAAAACCCAAAATGTTATTTCTTTCCTAAGATATGGAGAGTTCACAACGTCATTCAATTACTAGTGGGAATATCACTCCTGGCCAGCAGGAGGAGGCAAATAGCACCCCAGCAAAGCTGTTAAGTGTCACTCCCCTACCCATAATCCCCAGTCATTCTCTTTGCCTCTGTCAATGGAGGGGGTGAAGTTTGGTGTCTGAAGAAATTAATTCCTTTTTCGGGTCCTTTTCCCTGCAAGCAAGGATTTGGGTTTAGCCGAGTCCACGTCAATCTCTTCAGTAGAGTACTGGTGGCTTTTAAGCAGTTAGGGAGTTGTGAGGAAGTCCTTGCTTTGTTTCCTAACACATTGCTGCCCATGGTACAGAAAGCCAGAGTTGGTTACTCGGTTCTTTCTTTTTCTACAGGTCTCTGTAAGGAGTATGTGTCCTTTAACGCCTTGTGGGCTGTCTTCCTGCTGGACAGCTTGACTGCAGGTAAGTGCTTTTGTCTTCTAGGTCTTGGAGACTTGCACAGAAGAATATTTCATATGCAGTAGATGGGGACATTTTTAAAATCCTTTATACAGGATTCCCATTGGCAGTGGGCAGGCACATTATGTATGTTGAGACTTTGGCCTCTAGTTATGAAGCTCTGTCGGACCTGATCCGACAGTGCGGATCAGGTCCGACAGACCTCGCTGAATACGTCGAGCAATACGCTCGCCGTATTCAGCATTGCACCAGCAGCTCACAAGAGCTGCTGGTGCAACGCCGCCCCCTGCAGGCTCGCAGCCAATAGGCCGCCAGCAGGGGGTGTCAATCAACCTGATCGTACTTGATCGGGTTGATATCCGGTGATGTCTGTCCGCCTGCTCAGAGCAGGCGGACAGGTTATGGAGCAGCTGTCTTTGTGACCACTGCTTCATAACTGCTGTTTCTGGCGTTTTTGTTGAAATACTTTATTAGGATGCATGTGGGGCTCATGTTTTATACAGGGATTTATGTATAAACTTAACATTTGGCAGTTGGTTTTCTTTGCTTGCTTAGCTAGAACAGGCTAACTGACAGACTGCTTGAGTGTTTGTGTAAATTTAGCTCCGGTGTTGTAGGCAGAGGGAAACACACGCCTTTTACTTGCTGCAAAGTTTCCTCTCTCTGCCGGTCATGTGACTTCTCTCTGCTGTCGGATATTCAGGGAGCGGAGCGTCATTTAATTTTAGTCTCTTCAGTGTTCATCTACTATACGATGGTTTTAGAGACTTCTGGCCGCCAAATTGTGTATAAGTGTTACGATAAGGCACCTCAGCCTGTCTGATGTGTAGGGGGCCTGATTGGTTTATTATTTTATAGAATTTTTGCATAGCGTTAAGTGGCTGTGGTATTAAAAATTCTTAAAGTGACAGTAATTTTTTATTTAGTATTATTGACATGGAAGGCTCTGTGTCTTTTGACAAATGCTTGTTATGCCTAGAGGCACAAATTGTTTTGCCTATGCAATTCTGTGCTGCAGGCTTAGCTAGAACACTTCAATTTAAAGATAAATTGTTGCCCACTGAGCCCAATGTCTCTTAGGATGATGCTGTACAGGCAATGCCACAGCTTTCTCCTCAAATGTCCCAAGCCTCTATTGAGGAGTTTATTTGCCTGTAGATTTTGCTGCACAGGTATCTTCTGCTGTATCTGCGGCATTATCTGCTTTTCCTGGGAAAACGCAAGAGGAAAATTAGACATTCAGATAGTAAGGTTTCTGTTCCACCTACTGCTACGCAGGTTGCCCTCCCTCGTAAGTCTGATGAGGATACGCCAGTAGCTTCTGAGGGTGAAATCTCAGATTGGGACAGTATTATTCCTTCATCTGATACTGAAGAAGTAAATTTTAGATTTAAGCTTGAACACCTTCGTGTACTGTTAAAGGAGGTATTGGCTACTTTGGACGACTCCAATACTTCTGTCGTTGTCAACCCTAAGAAGTCTAGTAAACTTAATAAATACTATAATGTTCCTTCCTCTGTGGAAGTTTTGCCTGTCCCAGACCGTGTGACGGAGATTATTTCACAGGAATGGGAGAAGCCTGTATTTAAAAAGATGTTTCCTGTTGCTGACTCCATTAAAGATTCTTGGCACACAGTGCCTAAAGTAGTAGGGGCTATTTCTACTCTGACTAAGAGAACTATGATCCACATAGAGCAGTGTTTCCCAACCGTGGTCATAATGTACCCCCAACAGTCCTGGTTTTCATTATAGCTGAACTAGAGCACAGGTGAAATAATCGGCTGATGTATGAGAGCAGGTTGGTTAATGATCAGCCGATTACTTCACCTGTGCACTGGTTCAGCTATAATAAAAACCCGGACTATTGGGGGTACTTGAGGAACGCGGTTGGGAAACACTGCTGAGGATAGCTGCTCCTTTAAGGATCCCATGGACGAAAAGCTGGAAGCTTATTTGAAGAAGAATTATGTTCATCAAGGTCTTCAATGGCAACCTGCAGTTTGTATTGCCACAGTAGCAAGTGCGGCATCTTATTGGTGGGATGCCTTTTCTGAATCAATTTTAGTAGAGACTTCATTGGAGGAGATACAAGATAGAATTAAGGCTCTCAAACTAGCCAATTCCTTTATTTCTGATGTTAACATGCAAGTTATTAGACTGGGAGCCAAGATGTCTGGCTTCACTGTCCTAGCCCACAGGGCATTGTGGCTAAAATCTTGGTCAGCTGATGTTACCTCTAAGTCCAAGCTTCTGACTCTTCCTTACAAGGTTAAGACCTTGCTCGGACCTGGTCTGGCAGAAATAATTTCTGATATTACAGATTGTTACGGTTACCCTTAGTCTCGCTGAGAGATGGACCGCTTAGTAGCCTGGATCCCTATTGCTAAAGAGGGGAGAAGCTGCTTTCCATAGTATTCTATATGAGTCTCGCAAATATAGAATAATCTCCCTTAGCTGCAGTACAGCTAGGATACCCTTCTGCCCACAAAAACGAGTCAACGCTGCGATTGAGGGTCAAACAAGAACTCAGGACTGGGATGCCCAGCCTGCTTTTTATTAAGGTTACATGCACACAGGGCACTCCCAGGGGGAGAGGGGGGGAAGCACAAAATCCCCCATCACACATTTAGATAGAGAGCACTGTCCTTTGACAGGCCACAATAGGATTACAGTACTTAAGATAACAAGTTTACAAGTTCATCTTATCAATTAGCAGTCTGGCTCCAGAGGTGATTAGACAATAGTTTCTAAAAGCTGAAAAAAAAGAGTTAACTCTTTATGAAATGAAACTTGTTACGGTTTTCTTGGAGCCCTTCTTAGGCGCTGGCTTGCTGGTTCAGGCATTGCTGCTGGGAAATAAGCTCTTCACAACAAAATAACTAATGCTTCTGTAACATTGCTCCCTTTCTGTGGAACACTCTGGCAGACACGGTCTGACCCCTTTTCGGGGCAGACTAAGGCTGTCCAGACCGCTGGTTATGCGGGGCTGAGGTCGGTTTGTCTGGACAACCCGTCGGCGTTGCCATTCTGTTTCCCAGGTCTGTAAGTAATGGTGAAATTGAAGGTTTGCAACGATAAGCTCCAACGTAATAGCCTGCCGTTATCTCCAGAGACCCGGTTCAGCCACACCAACGGGTTATGGTCGGTGACCAGAGTGAACTCCTGACCATATAAATAGGGAGTCAATTTCTTTAATGCCCACACCAAAGCCAAACACTCCTTTTCGACCGCTGCATAGCTGACTTCGCGGGGCAGGAGCTTCCGGCTGATGTAGGCAACTGGATGCTCCCCTCCATCTTCGCCTACTTGGCTGAGGACGGCTCCCAGCCCGAACATGGAAGCATCTGTATGGACGATAAAACGTTTGTTAAGGGCTGGGGCCGCCAAGACAGGAGCGTTAATTAGAGCATTTTTGAGAGCCTGGAAAGCCGTTTCACAGTGGGGAGACCACAGGACCTGTCGAGGTAAGTTCTTCTTGGTCAAGTCAGTCAGGGGTTTGGCAAGTGTGCTGTAGTCTGGTACGAACCGTCTATAGTACCCTGCCGTGCCCAGGAAGGCTAGGACCTGAGTCTTAGTGATGGGGGTGGGCCAATTGGCGACAGCTTCTATTTTGGCCGGCTCTGGTCGCTGCTTTCCACACCCCACCCGGTGACCCAGGTACTGTACCTCGGCCATCCCAAAGTGGCATTTTTCTGGCTTCAGAGTCAGGCCAGCAGCCCGGATCTGATCCAGAACCATTCCCACATGAGCTAAGTGGTCCTCCCAGGACTCACTGTGGATCGCTATGTCGTCCAGGTAGGCGCAAGCAAAACTCTGGAAGCCATCCAGGAGCCTATCCACCAAGCGCTGGAATGTAGCTGGGGCATTCTTCATCCCAAACGGCATTACCCTAAACTGATATAAGCCGAATGGGGTGACGAATGCCGACTTGGGGATAGCCTCCGGGGCCAGGGGAATCTGCCAGTAACCTTTGCAGAGGTCAATAGTGGTCAGGTAATTTCCCCTGGCTATACGATCGAGTAGCTCGTCTACCCTGGGCATAGGGTAAGCGTCCGTCACAGTATTTTCATTGAGCCTCCGATAGTCTACGCAGAACCGGGTGGTCCCATCTTTCTTGGGCACCAAGACAACTGGGGAGGCCCAGGGACTATCGGAGGGCTCAATTACCCTGAGCTGGAGCATCTCATCGATCTCCTTCTTCATTCCTGTCCTAACTGCTTCGGGGATTCGGTACGGAGCCTGGCGCAAGGGAGCTTGTCCCGGAGTATCTACCTGGTGGGTGGTTAAAGTAGTGTACCCTGGCTTCGGGGAGAAGGTGAGGTGTTTGGACTGGAGGAGTTGGTTGAGCTGCTCCCTTTCAGTGGGGCTAAGTCGGTCCCCTATCTGAACCTGCGCCACTATACCTGTGGGGAGGCTCTTTTCTAATAGGTCTGGAATGGGTAAACTGTCGGGGTCTTCCTGAGGGGAACAACATACGGCCGTCACGTTCTCTGGTCGCTCAAAATATTCCTTGAGCATGTTTACATGGAATGTCTTTCTAAGATTGTTGTCGTGGCAGCTAGCTATCACATAAGTGGTGTCTCCCCTTTTCTCTACGATCTGGTAGGGACCCTGCCAGGACGCCTGCAATTTGTCTGTCTTCACCGGCTTAAGTACTAACACCTTTTGTCCTATGGTGAAGATTCTCTTTCGGGCCCCCCGATCGTACCATACTTTCTGTCTTCTCTGGGCCAACTGGAGATTAGCCCGCACGGATTTGGCTAATTGCTCCATTCGGTCCCTGAGTTCCAGCACGTATGGCACAATTGGGACACCGTCAGCCTCCATCTCTCCCTCCCAGTGCTCCCGGATCAGGTTTAGGGGTCCCCGTACCTTTCTTCCGTAGAGCAACTCGAAGGGAGAGAACCCTGTCGTTTCCTGGGGCACCTCCCGATAAGCAAATAGGAGGTGCGGCAGGAAGCGTTCCCAGTCTCGGTATTCCTGAGTGAACGTCTTGAGCATTTGCTTGAGGGTCCCATTGAACCTCTCACACAGCCCGTTCGTCTGGGGGTGGTATGGGGAGCTTAGGAGGGACTTAATTTTGCAAACCTGCCAGAGTTGTTGGGTCAATTCAGCCGTAAATTGGGTGCCTCGGTCGGATAGGATTTCTTTTGGAAATCCTACCCGGGAGAACACCTGTACTAGTGCATTCGCTACCGTATCCGCTTGTATGTTGGATAGGGCGACAGCCTCTGGGTACCTGGTAGCGTAGTCCACTACGGTAAGAATGTATCGCTTACCGGAGGGACTAGGGGTAGCCAGTGGTCCCACTAGGTCAATAGCAACCCGGCTGAAGGGTTCCTCTACAATGGGCATATTTACTAGCTGGGCTTTAGGGTGATCGCCTCGCCTTCCTACTCGTTGACACACATCGCAGGTGTTACAGTAAGTTCTAACGTCAGCGTGCACCCCTGGCCAAAAGAACGTGTGAGTAATGCGGTGTAGGGTACGGGTAACGGCTAGGTGGCCTGCTAAGGGGATGTCGTGGCCTATTTTGAGGATTTCTTGACGGTATTTGTGGGGCACTACCAGCTGTCGCCTACGCTGTCCCCTTTTCTCTGTCCAGCGGTATAGTTTCCCTTTTTCCCATAAGAATGTTTCGTTATCTGCCCCGCCCCCTCCGGTCTCTGCTCGTTCCCGGTACTTTTGTAAGGTCGGGTCAGTCTTAGACTCTGCCTCGAAAGCATCTGGGGTGTCCCAGGGTATGGGGCCTAACCTGTCAGGCAAGGTCGGGGTAGGTCTTACCTGTGTCTCCCGCACTGGTGAAAGCTCTCGCTCCGTCCGGGCTTGGGCCCGTGTAGTCACTGGGTCCGCCTCGTTGTTGCATACTGGAGCATAGGCAGAAGTCATGGGGCCCAAATCGTTGCCCAGTAGTACTTCGGCAGGTAAATTATCCATTAGGCCCACGTTCACAGCCCCCTTTCCCGCTCCCCAATCAAGATGCACTTTAGCTGTTGGAATTTTGTACACATCCCCCCCCGCCACTCTAACGGCCACCGTCTGTCCGGATCGCTTGTGCTCTGGCACCAAATGACTCTGTACCAGCGTGATAGTAGCCCCTGTGTCTCGCAATCCCTCGGTAGATCGCCCCTCGAGCCATACCCTCTGCCGATGGTGCTGGCGGTTATCTGAGGCAGCATATACAGGGTCTGCCTCGTGAAGCGGCCCCACATATCCCTCCATAGGGGCCTCTTGGTTAACACAGAGGGCCCGGGCCGGACGATAGGACCCAGAGGGGTAATTGTAATTCCTGGGTGTCTGGTGCGTATTAAGGGGGCAGCTAGCCATGAAATGCCCTGGTTGCTTGCATCGGTGGCAAGTCGGTCTGGGACGCTCAGAGCTGTTATTGGGTGGTCCTGAGTGTCGGACGGGCCCTGTGGGCACCGGGGCTCGGAATTCAGCACGAGGGGGTGCATGGTAAACCTCTCTGGGTTCGACCCGTGCTGGAGCTCGGTAGTTCATGGGTTCGTGAAGACGGGAGTCATAATGTTCATCGGCCAATTTGGCTGCTTCTTCTAAGGTAGAAGGCCGCCTGTCTCGCAGCCATTCCTTCCCTTGCTGTTCCATGCCATTATAAAAATGTTCTAAGAGAAACAATTGTAAAATTTCCTCCCCAGTCACCGCTTTACTTCCGCTCAGCCAGTGATTTGCCGCTCTCCGCATTCGGTGCGCCCATTCCATATGGGTATCGTTAGGCTTCTTTTCCGTGCCCCGAAACTGTCGGCGATACGTGTCCGGAGTTACAGCGTATCGTCGCAACAGTGTCTCCTTAACTAGCTCATACTGTGTCACTTCATCAGCACCCAGAGTACGAAAGGCTTCCAGGGCTCGCCCGGATAGTTTCCCAGACAATATCGTGGGCCACTCTCTGTTGGGAATCTGGTGCAGGGCACATTGCCTTTCGAAGTCCGCCAAATATTCATCAATCCCTGTCTCGCTCTCTAGGAAGGGTCGAAATGCCGCATAGGGTATCTTGGGCCTCCCAGCATTTTCGACAGGGATGATTACCTGCGGGGCTTCAGCATTGCGGTGTGCGTTCGCTAGGTTGAGTTCGTGGGCTCGAGTCTCTCGTATATCCTTGTCCGCCTCCGCCATCAACTGCTGTACCAATTCCATGGAGGGGTTCGGCCCGTATAATGAGAGCCTTTCCCGAACAATCCTGGTTTTTTCGTCACTAATCGTGGTCGGTGTTTCCGCCATTGTGAAGCTCTGATCCAGTTCGGTCAATTCTGTGATCAGCTCTCTCCTCGGCCGGTTGCTGGCGTACCCCCCTCTGCTTTCAAGTAAATCCTTTAGGGTTGTACGCTTCAATTTTTCGTAAGCGCTCTCCATCCGTTCTGTACCTCTCCTAGGAAATCCAGGAAAATCCCGCCGCTGCCGCCAAATGTTACGGTTACCCTTAGTCTCGCTGAGAGATGGACCGCTTAGTAGCCTGGATCCCTATTGCTAAAGAGGGGAGAAGCTGCTTTCCATAGTATTCTATATGAGTCTCGCAAATATAGAATAATCTCCCTTAGCTGCAGTACAGCTAGGATACCCTTCTGCCCACAAAAACGAGTCAACGCTGCGATTGAGGGTCAAACAAGAACTCAGGACTGGGATGCCCAGCCTGCTTTTTATTAAGGTTACATGCACACAGGGCACTCCCAGGGGGAGAGGGGGGGAAGCACAAAATCCCCCATCACACATTTAGATAGAGAGCACTGTCCTTTGACAGGCCACAATAGGATTACAGTACTTAAGATAACAAGTTTACAAGTTCATCTTATCAATTAGCAGTCTGGCTCCAGAGGTGATTAGACAATAGTTTCTAAAAGCTGAAAAAAAAGAGTTAACTCTTTATGAAATGAAACTTGTTACGGTTTTCTTGGAGCCCTTCTTAGGCGCTGGCTTGCTGGTTCAGGCATTGCTGCTGGGAAATAAGCTCTTCACAACAAAATAACTAATGCTTCTGTAACACAGATGAAAAAGGGTCTTTTCTACCGCAAGACAAGAAGAACAGACTCAAAGGATGTCAAAGTAATTTTCGTTCCTTTCCTAACTTCAAAGGTCAAAAGTCTTCCTCTACCTCTTTCAAGCAGGAGCAGTCCAAGTCTTCTTGGAAGCCCAATCAGTCTTGGAATAAGGGGAATCAATCAAAGAAACCCTCTGCTGAGTCTAAGTCAGCATAAAGGGTTGGCCTCCGGACCGGAATTGGATCAAGTCGGGGGCAGACTTTCACTTTTTTGTCAAGCGTGGAGACGAGATGTCCCAGATCCTTGGGCTGTGGACATAGTATCTCAGGGTTACAAAATAGAATTCAAAACTTTCCCTCCCAGGGTCAGATTCCACCTCTCAAGATTATCTGCAGACCAGGTGAAAAGATAGGCATTCTTGAACTGCGTTCAGGACCTTTCCTCCCTGGGAGTGATTGTTCCATTTTCAGTAAGGGAACAGGGTCTAGGATTCTATTAAAATCTGTTTGTGGTGTCCAAAAAAAGAGAGAACATTTTGACCCATTTTAGACCTAAAGTGCCTCAACAAGTTTCTCAGGGTACCGTCCTTCAAAATGGAAACCATTCGTTCCATTCTTCCTTTGGTCCAAGAGGGTCAGTTCATGACGACCATAGACCTGAAGGACCCGTATCTTCATGTTCCCATCCACAGGGATCATCACAAATTCCTGAGATTCGCCTTTCTAGACAAACACTTTCAGTTTGTGGCTCCCTTGGCAGTGATCAGGTCTCCGGGAATTGCAGTGGCGCCATTCCTGGATGACATATTGGTTCAGGTGCCATGTTTTCAACAAGCAAACTCTCATCTTGTTGTCTTTTCTATGTTCCCAGGAAAGTGAATCTGGAAAAGAATTCCCTTATTCCAGCTACAAGGGTGGTTTTCTTAGGGACCATAAAAGATTCCCTATCTATAAAAAAAATTCTGACGGAGGTGGCTCAATGTATGAAGGTAATTGGTCTGATGGTCGCTTCCATGGACATCATCCCCTTTACTCGATTCCATTTGATAGCTCTGCAATTACGCATGCTCAGACAATGGAATGGAGACCATTTGGATCTGTCTCAGGGGATAGATCTAGACCAGTTGACAAGAGACTCTCTCACGTTGTGGCTTTCTCAGGGCCATCTGTCTCAGGGCACATTCTTCCGGAGACCTTCCTGGGTGATTGTGACCTCAATTGTCCTTAGCCCAGTTTATCAGGTTTCAATCGGACAACATCACCTCAGTGGCTTACATCAACAACCAGGGAGGAACTCAGAGTTCCTTAGCCATGAAGGAGGTGGCATGGATTATTCAGTGGGTTGGGCTCTCCAGGTTAACCCTCAAATGGGGGGGGCTGGAATTGGATCTGATGGCGTCTCGGAGAACGCCAAGCTTCCAAGGTATGGTTCAAGGTCAAGAAATCCTCAGGCCACTCTGATAGATGCTCTGGCGGTTCCTTGGGATTTCAGTATAACATACCTGTTTCCTCCATTTGTGCTCCTTCCACGAGTTATTGCTTGTATCAAACAGGGGAGAGCATCAGTAATTCTAATAGCTCCTGCATGGCCTCGCAGGATCTGGTATGCAGACCTAGTGAAGATGTCATCTCGGCCACCTTGGAGGTTGCCTCTGAGGAAGGACCTTCTAACTCAGGGTCCATTCCTCCATCCAAATCTCGTTTCTCTGAAGCTGATTGCTTGGAAATTGAACGCTTAGTTCTGTCTAAGCATGGATTTTCTGAGTCGGTCATTGAGACCATGATCCAGGCAGCAGGCTCCGTTTGAGCCAATGCATTCCATATATATTAAGTTGCTATCTTGAAAGGTTTTGTTTCTTCTTGCTATCTCTTCTGCTCAGAGAGTTTCGGAACTCTCGGCTTTGCAGTGTGATTCGCCTTACCTTATCTTATTATGCGGATAGGGCAGTTCTTCATACTAAATTGGGGTTTCTTCCTAAAGTGGTTTCGGATAGAAATATTAATCAGGAAATTGTTGTTTCTTCTCTCTGTCCCAATCCTTCTTCTCATAAAGAACGTCTGTTGCACAACTTGGATGTTGTGCATGCTCTAAAATTCTACCTACAGGCGACTAAGGATTTTCGCCAGTCTTCTGCCCTGTTTGTTTGTTACTCAGAAAAGCGTAATGGTCAAAAGGCCACTGCTACTTCTCTTTCCCTCTGGTTGAGAAGTATAATTAGTTTTGCTTATGAAACTGCTGGACAGTAGCCTCCTGAGATTATTACAGCTCATTCCACTAGGGCTGTATCCTTTTCTTGGACTTTCAAAAATTAAGCTTCTTTGGAACAGATTTGCAAGGCTGCAACTTGGTCCTCTCTGCATACTTTTTTCCAAATTTGATACATTTGCCTCGGCTAAGGTCTCTTTTGGGAAAAGGGTTCTTCAAGCGGTGGTGCCTTCTGTTTAAGTCTGTCTTGTTTTTCATCCCTGTTCATTCTGTGTCCTCTAGCTTGGGTATTGGTTCCCACTAATAATTGAATGACATTGTGGACTCTCCATATCTTAAGAAAGAAAACAACATTTATGCTTACCTGATAAATTTCTTTCTTTCCGGATATAGAGAGTCCACGACCCCACCCTTTATTAAGACAAGTTATTTTTTACTTAACCTCAGGCACCTCTACGCCTTTGTGTTATTCCTTTTCCATTTCCCTTCGGTCAAATGACTGGAGATTATGGGTAGGGGAGTGACACTTAACAGCTTTGCTGTGGTGCTCTTTGCCTCCTCCTGCTGGCCAGGATTGATATTCCCACGTCATGGACTCTACATATCCGGAAAGAAAGAAATTTATCAGGTAAGCATACATTTTGTTTTTCATTATTCAGATAGCGCATGCAACTTTCTCATTTACTCCTATTATAAATTTGTCTTTGTTATCTTGGTATCTTTATTTGAAAAAGCAGGAAGGTAAGCTTAGAAGCTGGCCCATTTTTTGCTTTAGCACCTGGGTAGCGCTTGCTGATTGGTGGCTAAATGTGTCTAGTTATGCAAGTGTTTGTCATTATTACTGTTCATATGAGCATGGAACCCCTCATTCAAAAGAAAGTGAAAGAGAAAGTTTTTTCTTTCAAATTAGGGTTATTTCATTTAAAATAAATGGGGAATAGAAGATAGGGTTCTATAATGTAACATTGAACACCAGACACATTCTTATTAATTGATAATATAAATATAAATACAGTATATAAACAAAAAGTTTCTTGGCGTGGTGTAGGCAAGAGTTACACAATTACTAGATAATTGTACATAGGCATACAACTATAAAGAGTGCCAGACCCCGTGTATAATTTAGAAATCACCCAAAATTAAATCAATATAAATTAGAGGTAAACTATCATATCCCCATACATACTGATTATTTATTACTAGGTTAACAGCCATACAGTCACACACACAACATTAAAAACCCTAAACCATGGCTTTACCCAATATCAAATTTCCTATTTCAAACTTAGAATGTCAATGGGAGAAAATATGTTCATATCTAATATGGATGCTGCTAGCTCAGTCTAGAATATGCTAAACTCCTATAATCTGGGAGCTACCATTAACATTTAAGCTGCAAGCATTGTAGTTGGAGATTTCATCTGTGTAATGGTCTCATAAATATAAATAAATATCAGGAATAATTAATAGTAGTAGTTCAGGCAAATAAATTAAACAAAGCTCTCCTGCTCTCCCTCGACGCGCGTTTCACATAACATTTCCTCAGAGGGGGGGGGGATGCCGCTTTTCAGAATTATTTATTCATACACAAATCCTTCGCCTTAAAATTCATAAGGTCCTGGACAAAAAAAATTACATTCTCATTGCTATCCAGCGGTACAAGTGATCATCCGCATCCACATTTTTAAGAGCAAAAGAGAGTAGATCCATTAGGTTCCCTCCCAGCAAAAACTCTTAGGTGACCAGTGCTGCAAGTTATTGTCATGTTTACTCCATATTGGAGGATCACAATCAAAGAGGAACATGCATACACTCATTTAAATCAGACTCTCCTCCTTCAGATGGTGGTCTCTCTATGTGATACAAGGTCTGAGATATAAGCTCCAGAAGAGATTCCCCCACACCATGAACAATGAAGAATTATTCTGCCCTCTTACTATTTACACAGGGCTAGATTACAAGTGGCGTACTATTTTAACATGCGTCTTTTAAGGGGCAAATTTGCCACTTTACAGCGCACGTTAAATAACCAGCCATTACAAGTGGTTGGTTAATGCTCTTGTGAGCTCACGGTTTCATTTTGCGCTTAGTGCAATTAACAGGAGGTCAGACCTCTGGTTAATTAAAAAAAATGTGCCCCCGAATAAAGTGAACAGTAGTTAATTATAAAATAAAATGATGAGCATCTTTATTTATATATATTTCTTTCCTAAGATAAAGTGAGTCCACAGCTTGAGTAATTACTGTTGGAAATATCACTCCTGGCCAGCAGGAGGAGGCAAAGGACACCACAGTTAAACTGCTAAGTATCACCTTACCCACAACCCCCAGTCATTCTCTTTGCCTTCGGTGCATGGAGGAGGTGAAGTTTAGGTGTCTGAATAAAAATTTTGAATTAATCTACAAGCATGTTTTGCGGTATAGCCGTATTTCACGTCATTCCTTGCAGTCGGGTAGTGATGGATTTAAAGCAGTAAGGAACTTGTAAAGAGGTACTTACTGCATTTTCCTAACAAATGCTGCCCTAGTTTAGAAAGCCAGAGTTGGCTACTCTGTTCTTTCTTTTTCAAAGGTCTCTGTGAGGAACTGTGTCCTCTCATATCTTGTAACTGTCTACATGCCAGACAGCGGAGCAGGTAAGTGCTTTTTCTTCCAGTTGGGGAGACCGTGCATTTAAATTAAATGACACTGCTTTTTATGTTGAAATTCTTTTATTTGTTTCCATAAAGCAATTATACATCATTCTATACATCCTGAGAACAATAAGCACATTGTCTCAGACGATGTCTCATCTTTAAGTATTACAGAAACATGTTATATATATTACATGTCAAACAAGAACATGTAATAAACTATATGAATAAACGAAATCATAATACCCAAAATAAAATAAATTAAGATCAATGTTTGTATTTTAAAATTATTTCCTTCTGCAACCTCGTCTGAAATCCTCATTTAGCTTAATCTTATCCAGTTTCTCAAAGTAAGTAAGTTTACTATCTAGGTCCCCTATTTGTGGTGCCAACTACCTGTAATCTGATGAATTGTGCATTATCCAATAGAACCATATTTTGTTAAATTGTTCTGTGTCCCCTTGTATCCAAGCCACCCTTTCAGATATAGTGTAAATATCCTGTATCTTATCTAGGATTTCTCTCCAAGTTGGAGGTCCTTCTTTCCAATGCCTCGCAATGCAAACTCTAGTAGCTGTACAAATTATTTTGACACTGCTTTTTATTGGGACATAGATAATCCTGTTGTATGGGTTATACTGGGACATGAAGCAGGCACTGTAGCATGTGTGAGACTAACATTTAAACTCTTTTAAAAAGAAAGGGTAAAATGTTTTTATTAGGCTTTATTTTCTGACACATATTTACGTTAAGTTTAAACTGAAAGTAAGGATGAATTTCCTATTTCAGCAACTTATTCATTTTCCCTTTGATTTAAAATAAAATGATGCAACATTTTAAACTGTCCGGTTTGAAAAAAACTGATATTTCTGGTACCAGGAAGCTATTTTTAGTGCCTCTTTGTGCCGCAGCAGTAATTTAAGCTCGGCTGTTGCGGTCACATGACCGGCTTTACTTCAAAATGTTTCTGAGGAAAAAGGTTTTTTTCTCTATTTCTGGGTGATCCGGTCTTAATTGGCAGTTTATTTGATGTTTATTAAAAGGTTTTTTCTTAACTTTTCTCACATAATTTTAGCTGGGGATCGATCCTAATTTGAGATAAAATTTAAACTGTGACTATTTTTGGCAAGACCTTTGGAGTGCTTTACTGTTCTCTGTTCTATGCTTATCTTTTGAACAGCACCCAAGGCAAACGATACAAAATCTGGAGTGCACATTGTTTGGACTGTACTCATATATATATATATATATATATATATATAGTTTACAGTGGATTAATTATATAATTCATTGGTGTCAGTGGGATATTTATATGGATATATATATATATATATATATATATATATAAATATATACTGTATCTATCTGTATATATATATCTATATATCTATATATTATATCTATCTATCTATCTATATATATATATATGTATAAATATACTGTATATATATATATATATATATATATATATATATATATATATATATATATATATATATATATATATATATATATACACATTTCTTCCAAACTACTCCAACCCACTCCCGATGCTTACATAGCCCTGGACAGGACTGACTAAAACTTACCGGGCCTTGAGGTCACTTAGGTTGAGAACCACTGGTTTAGATGCACAAATTGTAGCTTATATTCAATTTTGTTCTTCATGTGTCAAGAAAACTTTGCAAAAATAAAGGTAACATTTTTGAGCCTAATACCTCTCAGGATGATGCTGTTAAAATAATACCTCAGCTTTCTCCTGCTACGTCCCAAGCCTCAATGGCATCACATGCAGTGCTCTGCTGTTCTTCTATAACTCCTAGTGGAGTTTATTTAAAAGCAGAAATTGCTGCCCAGGTATATTCAGCGGTATCTGCGGCATTAGCTGCCATTCCCAGATTACAGGGAAAATTCAAGAGGAAATCTAGAAATTCAGAATGTCCTCACTTCTGCTTCCCAAGTTGCCCTTTCTCATAAATTTGATGCGGAAGATACATCAGGACTTTTTGAGGGTCAAATCTCAGATTCGGACAGTATAATTCCTTCTTCTGAGACTGAGGTGGTATCCATCAGATTTAAGCTTGAACACCTTTGTGTATTGTTAAAGGAGGTTTTAGTTACTTTAGATGACTCCGATACTCCTGTCGTTGTCACTCCTAAGAAATCTCGTAAACTTAATAGTTTCTTTGATGAACCTTCCACTTGAGGTTTTTCCTGTGCCGGACCGTGCTAGGGAGATTATCTCACAGGAATGGGAGAAACCAGGGGTGTCTTTTTCCCCGTCTCCCATTTTTAAGAAAATGTTTCCTGTCGAGGACTCCATTAAAGACCCTTGGTATACTGTACCGAAAGTTGAAAGGGCCATTTCCACTATTTCTATTAAGGATGGCTGCTCTTTTAAGGATACAATGGACAAGAAGCTAGAGGCTTATTTGAAAAAGATTTATGTTTATCAAGGTCTCCAATGGCAACCTGCAGTGTGTATTGCCACAGTGACTAGTGCAACATCTTTATGGTTCAACGCCTTTTCTGATTCTCTTCAAGTAGAGACTTCCTTGGATAAAATTTAAGATAGGATTAAAGCTCTTAAGTTGGCAAATTCCTTTATTGCAGATGCCATTTTACAGGTTGTTAGACTAGGAGCTAAAACTAGTTTTGCTGTCCTAGCCCGCAGGGTGTTATGGTTGAAATCCTGGTCTGCAGACGTTTCCTCTAAAGTCAAGCTTCTGGCAATTCCTTACAAGGGCAAAACCTTGTTTGAACCCGGTTTGTCAGAAATTATATTATGGTTGGAAAAGGGTATTTTCTACCTCAAGATAAGGCCTAAAGGACGTCAGAGTAATTTTCATTCTGTTCGTAACTTCAGAGGAAAGGCTTCCTTCCCCTTCTTCTTATTGGAAACCCAATCAGTCTTGGAACAAGGGAAAATAATCAAAGAAACCCGCAGCTGATTCCAAATCAGCATGAAGGGTTTGCCCCCGATCCAGGATCGAATCAGGTGGGGGCAGACTTTCTCAGTTCTCTCAAGCCTGGATACGAGATGTCCCAGATCCCTGGACTGTGGACATAGTATCCCAGGGTTACAAATTGTAATTCAAGACTTTTCCTCCCAAAGGCAGATTCCTTCTCTCAAGATTATCTGCAGACCAGATAAAGAGAGGCGTTCTTGAAATGCATACAACATCTTTCCTCCATGGGAGTGATAGTTCCAGTTCCAGTGCAGGAACAGGGTCTCAGGTTATACTCCAACCTATTTGTGGTTCCCAAAAAAGAGGGAGCTTTCCTTCTTATTCTAGACTTGACGTGTCTAAACAAGTTTATCAAAGTTCCATCCTTCAAGATGGAGACTATACGCTCCATTCTTCCTTTAGTACAAGAGGGTCAGTTAATGACAACCATAGACCTAAAGGATGCGTATCTTCATGTTCCTATTTACAGGGACCATCACAGATTCCTGAGATTTGCCTTTCTGGACAAACATTTACAGTTTGTGGCCCTTCCATTTTTTTCAAAGGTTCTGGGGGCTCTTTTGGCAGTGATTCTTGTGGAATTGCTGTGGCACCCTACCTGGATGACATATTGGTTCAGGCGCCATCTTTTCAACAAGCAAAATCTCACACAGATATATTGTTGTCTTTATCAAGATAAAGGCCTAGCAGGGCCGAAACGCGTAGACCAGCATTGGTAAGCCTGATTTCATTGAAGTCCATTATTGTTTTATGTACTACACATTGGATTTATTTTTCTTTCCACAGGATATTTTTATGCACTTCGTTGGTGAATCAATGCCCTAAATCCCAGGAGACTATTAGTCTCAACATTTCCCCTACTGGATAAAGAGTTATTGGATACATTGTGAACACTATTTGGTTTATCTGTTTTTTCTTGACTTTTTTGTTTTATTGTTCTTTAAACACCATTGTTGAAAGATTATATATTGACTGTTTTTTATTGATTTTTATTGATTTTTGGATTCACTGGCATATTTTGGATTTGTCAACTAATTTTTTTCACGATTTTTCTATTATTTTTTTCACTATTTTTGAATATACGCTGGATCAACTTGTTTTGTAAAATTGCACTTATTTTTGGGACAAGGTCCTTGAACCAATTGTTTCGGGACACATATATCACATTATTTCTTCATTTGGGATACAACACTTATTTATTTTTACAACAAATTCATTGGATGTATTTTTAAGATCATATTTTTCAGTACTGAATCAAGCCCACCGGACTCCAATAGACTTTCATTTCAGACTTTTTATTATTCCATGAAGGAGGTTACTTGGATTCATCAGTGGGCAGAGACCCACAATTGCTGTCTATCTGCCATCCACATTCCAGGAGTAGACAACTGGGAAGTGGATTTTCTGAGCACAGACTTTTCATCCTGGGGAGTGGGAACTCCACCCGGAGGTGTTTTCCAGCTTAGTCCTCAAATGGGGGGTGCCGGAGTTAGATCTGCTGGCGTCCCGTCAGAACGCCAAGCTTCCAAGGTATGGTTCAAGGTCAAGAGATCCACAGGCCAATCTGATAGATGCTCTGGCGGTTCCTTGGGTTTTCAGGTTGGCATACCTGTTTCCTCCGTTTGCTCTCCTTCCACAAGTCAAAACATGAGAGGTCGTCAGTGATTCCAATAGCCCCTGCATGGCCTCACAGGATCTGGTTTGCAGACCTAGTGAAGATGTCATCTCTCCCAGCTTGGAGACTACCTCTGAGGAAGGACCTTCTGATTCAGGGTCCCTTCCTTCATCCAAATCTCGTTTCTCTGAAGCTGACTGCTTGGAGATTGAGCGCTTAATTCTGTCCAAGCGTGGTTTTTCAGAGTCAGTCATTGAGACCATGACTCAGGCTCGCAAGCCTGTTACTAGAAAGATTTACCATAAGATATGTGGTAAATATCTTTATTGGTGTGAATCCAAGGGCTACTCTTGGAGTAGAATTAGAATTCGTAGAATTTTATCTTTTCTTCAGGAAGGCCTGGAGAAGGGATTGTCAGTCAGTACCCTGATGGCTCAGATTTCTGCTTTATCTGTTTTACTACATAAACTTTTGGCGGATGTGCCAGATGTGCAATCTTTTTGTCAGGCCTTGGTCAAAATCAGGCCTGTCTTTAAGTCTTTTGCTCCTCCTTAGAGTCTTAACCTTGTTCTTAAAGTTTTACAGCTGGCTCCGTTTGAGCCGTTGCATTCCATAGACATTAAGTTGTTATCTTGGAAAGTTTTGTTTCTTGTTGCTATCTCTTCTGCTTGAAGAGTCTCAGAACTCTTAGCTCTGCAGTGTGATTCCCCCTTTCTTGTTTTTCATGCCGATAAGGTAGTTCTTCGTACTGTTAGGTTTCCTTCCTAAGGTTGTTTCTAATAGAAATGTCAATCAGGAAATTGTTGTTCCCTCTCTGTGTCCTAATCATTCTTCTTCCAAAGAACGTTTGTTACACAATTTGGATGTTGTACATGCTCTTAAATTCTACTTACAGGCGACTAAGGATTTTCGCCAATCCTCTGCCCTCTTTGTCTGTTTCTCTGGAAAACATAAAGGTCAGAGAGCTACTGCTACTTCTCTTTCTTTTTGGTTTCAAAGTATAATTCGTTTGGCTTATGAGACTGCTGGACAGCAGCCTCCTGAGAGAATTACGGCTCATTCCACAAGAGCTGTTTCCTCTTCTTGGGCTTGCAAAAATGAAGCTTCTGTGGAACAAATTTGCAAGGCTGCAACTTGGTCTTCTCTACATACTTTTTCCAAATTTTACAAATTTGATACTTTTGCATCGGCTGAGGCTTCTTTTGGGAGAAAATATTTTCAAGCGGTGGTGGCTTCTGTTTAGGACTGCCTGTCTTGTCCCTCCCTATTTATCCTTGTCCTCTAGCTTGGGTATTGGTTCCCAACAGTAATTACTCAAGCCGGGCTTAAAAATGGCAGTGCACTATACAATCTATACATAGGTGTGTAGGTTTGTGTATTTATGTATATAACAACGTATACACATTGAAGCTGTATAGAAGTTTTCTGAGAGTTACCATTATAAGCCTGACTTTTCAAATATTTAGAAATATGGATTTGTAATGCAGGAAGGAGACAGGCAAACCACAGGCTTATAAAATGCTGTCTTTATTAAAGTTAGAGAATTGCTACATAATCTTAAATGATATCTACACATAAGGCCTGAGATATAGCAAGGGACATTTATGAGCAGGTACAAATGGATACTAACAGTGTTCATGAGGGAAAGGCAGGTAAATGGTGAAATCCAGGCAGAGTCAAGGCCCCAGCAATTATTCAGGGAGGTCAGTGCAAAGAGTAATTCAATATATGGTTTCAGATTAAATACATAAATTAGCACTCTGATTTAAAAGTTCCCAAACAGTTTCCATGTATTCCCAAATTGTAATTAGTAATAAATTACAAGTGAAAATGGATTAACAAAAGCAATAGCAAATCAATATTAAAGCAGGAATCACAAATCACTGGTTAGCAAACTACTTTAGAACACTTCCTTAAGTGTTATAATAAAATTAGAATACGTCCCTCTGATATCCTTGGATTTGTAAAGCAAAATATGAAAAAAAAGCTTTGGCATTAAAGGGATAGTCTAGTCAAAATTAAACTTTTGTGATTCTGAAAGAGCAGCAATTTTACGCAACTTTCTAATTTACTCGTATTATCATTTTTTCTTTGTTCTCTTGGTAGCTTTATTTGAAAAAGCAAGAATGTAAGCTTAGGAGCCGTCCCATTTTTTTGGTTCAGCACCCTGGGTAGCGATTGCTGTGCAGTATACAAACAACAAATAGAATAATTAGCAAAGCATTTGTATATAATTTGTATATAATTTAGCAACACACTATTATTATGATAAGAAACATTCTGCCACATCAGTCCATATGGCCCATAAAAACATATGCATTAGTAGAAAAATATTATTATAAATTAGCCCTCCCAAATAATGGAGAAGAAATAAACATATTTATATTATATTGCAGTAATTGTCCCATATATAGAACACTGTGTAGAATTATGTGTGTATGAATATATGAGTAGGTTGAAGATTGCCTTGTTTTGTGCAATGCTGCAAGTTTTGGAATCAGATTTTGTTGAACAGTTGGAAGTAATTTAGCCAGTTTCCATTTCTGGTCTTCGCCTAGTCTCGCTTTGTTTCCCACCTGCATTGTACATTCAAAAATATATATGTAAATGTTAGTCCTGTCTTTGAGGCCTATGTATGAAATGTCTATCGGACCTGATCTGACAGTGCGGATCAGGTCTGACAGACATCGCTGAATGTGGAGAGCAATACGCTCTCCGTATTCAGCATTGCACCAGCAGCTCATCGGGTTGAATTCCAGCGATTCCTGTCCGCCTCATCAGAGCAGACGGACAGGGTTATGGAGCAGCGGTCTTTAGACCGCTGCTTCTTAACTGGTGTTTCTGGCGAGTCTGAAGACTCGCCAGAAACACAGGCCCTCAAGCTCCGTACAGAGCTTGATAGACCTCTTTAACTCATGTATTTAAATGTAATGGTTAACCCCATGAAAATGAAATAATCATAAAATATGTTTCTTGCTAGATCAATAGTAACCACTAGATGTCACTCATGTACCATATTGTGAAAATATATTAAATACCTTAAATTCCTTTTAAATAACTTTGACCCAGTTGGATGATTCAGACGGCACATTCTTTAATTACAAAATACTTTTTATGGTTTCCAATATATTTCTCCGAGTTTTTTCATCTTTCCAAAACTTATGTTTGGAAATTATTAAAGATCTGTGTCACATGGGAAGCCAATTGTCTTTTTTACTCAGTTATCAAAATGTGAATCCCTGAGCTATGAGAAAAAAAACACCTTTCTTTCAGTAAGAGGAAAAAGAGCTATGCATGGCCAGGTTTAGAGTTTACAAACTTATTTTAGTAACGTCATTGGTACCAAACCCATACTTTATTAATTATTCTTCATTATAAAAAAAAACTATTTTATGTATAAAGTGGATAGGAATCTAAATGTCGATTCCAGATCCTAAAAATGATGGTGCAGACCCTCAGTATTAAAATAAAAAAGCAAGAGAGAATTTTAACAGGATTTCGAAAAAACCTGTATTAAAGTGAGGGGATACAGCGCTCTTAAGCAAAATTTATTAGAAAAATACAAAAGGAAGTATTGTGTGTGAGACATATATATACATAGCCGCATAAAAAACCGGTGTGCACAAATGCTGGCCAGCAAACATCAACCATAATAGGAATATAACATAACCTCAGCAAATGAATGCTGGAGCGGTATATACTATACAAAATTCAACCAGTATATACACGGGTGTCATTTAAAGGGTCAGTAAACTCAGTCGATGTTAAAGATAAGTATAAACTCCTATATATACTTAGAATCTAACCGCATAGTGCATTTATCGATAAAATAGCTTCAAACCTGTTTTATTCC
The DNA here is from genome assembly GCF_027579735.1 of Bombina bombina. NCBI lineage: Eukaryota > Metazoa > Chordata > Amphibia > Anura > Bombinatoridae > Bombina > Bombina bombina. The sequence continues at coordinate 72,487,157 of NC_069500.1, read as the reverse complement.
GTTTTTATTTTTGCATCCTAACCGTTTCTTTTTGTCCGTTCTCCAACCCCTCCACGGCGTCTCCAATGTGGGCGGTATAGACTTACTCTGTACTTCCCACATATAAATGATGTGACGTAACTCTATCCTCCCACAAAAGCTCGATCACGCTCGTGTGTATGTCATCTCTACTTCCCTATAATTCTACTGAATATTTGTTTTTTGACATATGGGTCTGAAAAATGATGTGTATACATGATAGTATGTGAATCAAATACAATGAATGGATTCATTTGGATAATTAGCTATCAGTGAGATTATTATACCTGTTTATGGTCAGGATGGAGAGCGGATAGATTACTGTTAGCGAGAGATGCGTCTTTACTAGAATCCACTGCGCAATGAGCGTGATCTATTAGATGCAATATTGTAAGCATCGAACGCTTAGCGTGGACGTCTAATTGGGGGCATGCGCAGAACGAAAGCAGGAGAAGATGAAGTCACTGTGCGCGCGCTGGCAAACAAGGTAAATAGCTCGACCGATATTAACGTTATTGGGTAAATGTACATTCTTGAATTAGATGAAAAAAGCAGCGGTAGAGAAGGCAGACTGTGAATACACAAGCGGTACAACTTTCAATCTAAATTAGATAACTAAAAAAAAAGGTTTTGCATAATTTGATGAATGAAAGTCTACTTAAATACATGTTGCATATTGAAAAACGGCAGGGAGTATACTGTCCCTTTAAGCATATGTGGCTTACATAACTTGAAACATATGTATCAGTTGCATTATTAAACCCAGATCTTATCAGGCTTTACTATAGCAATAGTCAATCAAATGTCAGTCTTAATGGTAACAAAACATACAGAGAGCATAGCTGGTAATAACTCAGTAGAGCATGAGTATTAAAGCAGCTTAGGTATCCTCTGCAGTTGCCTGTATCCTATTCTCTTTAGCTACCTCCAAGCCTCACCCAGAATACGTGATCGATCCGGCATCACTGTCTCATGCTGGGACTGTATCCTATATAAAGAGAATAGGATACAGGCAACTGCAGAGGATACCTAAGCTGGGGTCTTTCCTACACACACAAAATCGATGTCTTTTGAAAACATGCAGCCCAGTATGGGCTAGAGGCGTTGCTTTGAACGTACACAGACACGGACTTCCTGGTTGTGAGCGGACAAGATAAAGATACAGACACAGGCTGACTGAGGATAGCAGAGGTGCTGGGATGCACGAGACGATTACAATGTATCATAGTCTCTACTTGCTCTAAAGCCTATTTAGTCTGTAATTATCTGTAAACGGTCTGCTTTAATAATCATGCTCTACTGAGTTATTACCAGCTATGCTCTTTGTAAGTTTTGTTACCATCAAGACTGACATTTGATTGACTATTGCTATAGTAAAGCCTGATAAGATCTGGGTTTGGTAACTCAACTGATACATATGTTTCAAGTTATGTAAGCCACATATGCTTAAATAACACACATATTATACTGGTTGAATTTTGTATAGTATATACCGCTCCAGCATTCATTTGTTATATTCCTATTATGGTTGATGTTTGCTGGCCAGCATTTGTGCACACAGGTTTTTATGCGGCTATGTATATATATGTCTCACACACAATACTTCCTTTTGTATTTTTCTAATAAATTTTGCTTAAAAGGAGAGCTGTATCCCTTTGCTTTATGACAGATTTTTTCAAAATCCTGTTAAAATTCTCTCTTGCTTTTTGATTTTTATATATACACACACAGTATCTCACAAAAGTGAGTACACCCCTCACATTTTTGTAAATATTTTTATACCTTTTCATGTGAAAACACTGAAGAAATTACACTTTGCTACAATGTAAAGTAGTGAGTGTACAGCCTGTATAACAGTGTACATTTGCTGTCCCCTCAAAATAACTCAACACACAGCCATTAATGTCTAAACCGTTGGCAACAAAAGTGAGTACACCCCTAAGTGTACATTTCCAAATAGGGCCCAATTAGCCATTGTCCCTCCCCGGTGTCATGTGACGCGTTAGTGTTACAAGGTCTCAGATGTGAATGGGGAGCAGGTGTGTTAAATTTGGTGTTATCATTCTCACACTCTCTCACTGGTCACTGGAAGTTTAACATGGCACCTCATGGCAAAGAACTCTCTGAGGATCTGAAAAAAAAGAATATACTCTGGGGAATATAAGAAAATTGTTGCTTTTTAAATCTTGTGGGGCTTGGATATATTAGATAGTCTTCATAAAGGCCCAACTAGGGCAGAAACACGTAGACTTCTGCTCTGTCCTCCTTACACCATGTTTTATTGAGATGGTATTTGTAATTTTTGGTCCGGTAAACATCCCTTTTTTTCCCCAGTGTTTATTATGTTACACTTTTTTTTTCTTTTAGGTGCACTTGTTTATATCAACTACAGAGATTTAATCGTGGAAAATTGTGAAGAAATTGATGTCTTTTTTGCATATCATACTTATATATTTGGATTTTCTCTTGGACTTCATTTAGGACAATATTTCACTCATTTGATATTCTTGTACCACTTTCTTGGTTGTGTAATTTATTTGTTGTATCTATCATTTATGTATTTATATTACTAACTTGGTCCTGTTTTTTCCCCCTTATATTACCTTGTTATATGCAGGGCTCAAAATTTCCACTTGCCATTGGCGAGTGGAAATTTAACAGTAGCGAGTGAAAGTTAGTGAGAGAATGTCTACAAATATTATCTAAAGGGATATTATATCTCCATGAAAGGGCAAGGATATGTTATTCCTTTAGGGCAGAAGGGATCCTATTACTGCTTAGACTGTTACTTCTGAGAGGGTAAACAGGGGCAGAGAGAGATTGGAGAGGAAAAGTGAAAATTGAAAAAAAGATATTAAGAAAGGGTGAAGGGAAAAAAAAAAGAGTGAAGAGATCAGAGAGGAGAGAGTGTAGTGAGAAAGAGTGTAGAGAGAAGGGAGGGGGTAAAAAGGAGATATTTAAGAGAGGAGGGAGTGGAGAAAGATAGATGAGAAATAATTATAAAACCATTAATGTCAACGCTCTCTGCTTTCTCTCAGTTAAACAACTTCCTTTTTCTGTTCAGCTGTGTTCTTCCCCAGAACCCTAATTGATGTTGCTAATAAGTATGCACTTATTTTTGCTAATTTATTACTGTATGTAGCATTATTTAATTTATGGTATAAAACAAAAACAATATTAAAAAATTACTGCACAAAAAGGAGTTTCACATTGGCTAAACATATGCAAAGAGAAGGGGGGGGTGTGTGCTTGGGATCCAAAGTGGAGAGTATGATTTTGGGCTGGCTAGTAGCTTAGGGCTTGAAAGTTTGAGCCGGTTTTATGAATCCATATACATTTTTATATTTTAACATTTATGAAACTGATATGTTCCTTAAGTAATTGGTTTCTTACTTTCTACTCAATCACACTTAAAGGGACATGACATTTTTTTTCTTTCATGATTCAGATAAAGCATTCGATTTTAAATAACTTTCATATTCACTTCTATTATCTAATTTGTATTGTTTTCTTTTGTTGAAAAAGATACCTTGGTAGGCCCAAGAGCTGCTGATTGGTGGTTGCACATATGTTATTGACTCACCAAAGAATACCAAAAGAAGTTATTTTACCTGCTCTCATCCAAGGTAATCCTGAAAACCTGGCCTGTTGGGGGAGGCCTGAGGACAGGTTTGAAAACCAGTGCTCTAAAGCAATTTTAAAAAGCCGACCACACTAAGAAGTTTTTGAAAAGTGCCTAAAAGTGTTAAAAACTATAAGTATAAGGCATATAATAAATGTCCCCTGACTTTGTGAATCATGTGTACATACTAATAGCCGGTGGGCATGTAAGGTAAAGGCTCTTACCACTCAGCACCTCCATCTGCTGATCTTACCTAAACTGCAAGCCCATCCTAAGCAGTGCAAGTATGATGCTAAGCATCTAAATTAGTAACAGCATCTACAACCCAATGGATTGGTGGACAAGTCCACATTTCACCTGGGGAGGTCTGAGGCTCCATATAGAGCAGCTTACTGTAGACTAGGGGATTGGTGGACAAGTCCACATTTCAACTGGGAGGCCTGTAACATTTCTCACTGAGAAAAGACCTGCTGATAACTCCTTGTCTACCCCTCCAAATGACAGGTTACTGCAAGTGGGATTGGGGCCTCAGATTGGTTAGAGGATCTCTTTTCAAACAATGAGTAGATCTTGCACTACACTTTTACCTCACTCCTCATCAAGGAGGCAAAAGAATATTACTGAGGATCATGGGAAGTGAGATGGATTCAAATCTCTGCTTTGTTAGGGTGTCTTTTGCCTCCTCCTAGTGGTCAGGAGGGAAATATTCCTACACATGGTGGCTCGTGGACTCTCATCATCTGATGGCAGAAAACACATATTTGACCATTACTTGTTAGTGACTGCTACTAAGATGACCAAAAATATATCATTCTGCCAGGATATAAATGTAGGGAAAAAGCAAACCGTTCCCCCCAAGTGCTACCAATCTGATAGGTTTATCTGAGAAAAGCAGGACACAGTTCATAGGGACAACACAGCACAGAATCCATCAAGGAAATGATCTGTAATTTCACAAGAGTACAATATGTATATTGATACTCCAAATTTCCCATGAGCAGTACACTGGTTTGTCAAGAAACTGCAACAGACATGCCCAACTCTCCAGACTGCCTGATGGATAATCAGGGGTTGATCCGGCCCTTGCAGTAAAAGAAATGGGACCTAGTTCGTCTCCCCTTGGGGTGAAAATATCAGGCTAGCTCTGATCTATAGCCTACACCAGTGTTTCTCAACCGCGGTCCTCATATTCCCCCAACAGGCCAGGTTTTCATTATAGCTGAACTAGAGCACAGATGAAGTAATCAGCTGATCCCCAACACCATGGTTACTAACCTGCTCTCACTCATAAGCTTATTACTCCACCTGAGCACTGGTTCAGCTATAAACCTGGCCTGTCTGGGCTACTTGAGAAACCTCAGTTGAGAAACAATGTCCTACATTACCACACAACAAATACATACAGAACAAAGGCTGACAAGTCATTTCTACACGTTTTCTATATAAAAAGGTATATAAATATGTATTAGTATGTCTATATTCTATATGTTCAGTGATTCAGAGAAAGTCAAGATAGCAATGTATAATCAGGTATAGAACATACATATTATATTGACCTCATCTCAACTGAGATGCTGCAGCATGGACTTCAAATAAACATTTCACAACACACATCCTGAAAGAATTTTAAGAGGAAAGACCTAAAACCTCTCCTGACCATTGTGCAGGTCTGATCCACAACTGCAAGAAACATTTGGTTGAGTTAATTGGTGCCAAAAGGAGGGTCAACCTCTTATTAAATCCAAGGATTCTCACCTGCACTATGAATATTTACACCATATTTACACCATATGCTTAAAAAACAAAAACAAAAACAAAACATGAAGTTGAAGGTAGCTGAATATCAGGCCAACTTTTATGCCTACTTTATGCAGAAATCAAGGTAATGCCAAAGATTTCATTTTTTTTTCTTGTGATTGAGGGTGTTAGTGTGTGTGTATATACAGGGAGTGCAGAATTATTAGGCAAGTTGTATTTTTGAGGATTAATTTTATTATTGAACAACAACCATGTTCTCAATGAACCCAAAAAACTCATTAATATCAAAGCTGAATAGTTTTGGAAGTAGTTTTTAGTTTGTTTTTAGTTATAGCTATTTTAGGGGGATATCTGTGTGTGCAGGTGACTATTACTGTGCATAATTATTAGGCAACTTAACAAAAAACAAATATATACCCATTTCAATTATTTATTTTTACCAGTGAAACCAATATCACATCTCAACATTCACAAATATACATTTCTGACATTCAAAAACAAAACAAAAACAAATCAGTGACCAATATAGCCACCTTTCTTTGCAAGGACACTCAAAAGCCTGCCATCCATGGATTCTGTCAGTGTTTTGATCTGTTCACCATCAACATTGCGTGCAGCAGCAACCACAGCCTCCCAGACACTGTTCATAGAGGTGTACTGTTTTCCCTCCTTGTAAATCTCACATTTGATGATGGACCACATGTTCTCAATGGGGTTCAGATCAGGTGAACAAGGAGGCCATGTCATTAGATTTTCTTCTTTTATACCCTTTCTTGCCAGCCACGCTGTGGAGTACTTGGACGCGTGTGATGGAGCATTGTCCTGCATGAAAATCATGTTTTTCTTGAAGGATGCAGACTTCTTCCTGTACCACTGCTTGAAGAAGGTGTCTTCCAGAAACTGGCAGTAGGACTGGGAGTTGAGCTTGACTCCATCCTCAACCCGAAAAGGCCCCACAAGCTCATCTTTGATGATACCAGCCCAAACCAGTACTCCACCTCCACCTTGCTGGCGTTTGAGTCATACTGAAGCTCTCTGCCCTTTACCAATCCAGCCACGGGCCCATCCATCTGGCCCATCAAGACTCACTCTCATTTCATCAGTCCATAAAACCTTAGAAAAATCAGTCTTGAGATATTTCTTGGCCCAGTCTTGACGTTTCAGCTTGTGTGTCTTGTTCAGTGGTGGTCATCTTTCAGCCTTTCTTACCTTGGCCATGTCTCTGAGTATTGCACACCTTGTGCTTTGGGCACTCCAGTGATGTTGCAGCTCTGAAATATGGCCAAACTGGTGGCAAGTGGCATCTTGGCAGCTGCACGCTTGACTTTTCTCAGTTCATGGGCAGTTATTTTGCGCCTTGGTGTTTCCACACGCTTCTTGCGACCCTGTTGACTATTTTGAATGAAACGCTTGATTGTTTGATGATCACGCTTCAGAAGCTTTGCAATTTTAAGAGTGCTGCATCCCTCTGCAAGATATCTCACTATTTTTGACTTTTCTGAGCCTGTCAAGTCCTTCTTTTGACCCATTTTGCCAAAGGAAAGGAAGTTGCCTAATAATTATGCACACCTGATATAGGGTGTTGATGTCATTAGACCGCACCCCTTCTCATTACAGAGATGCACATCACCTAATATGCTTAATTGGTAGTAGGCTTTCGAGCCTATACAGCTTGGAGTAAGACAACATGCATAAAGAGGATGATGTGGTAAAAATACTCATTTGCCTAATAATTCTGCACTCCCTGTATATATTATATATACATATACACACACACACACATATATATATATATATATATATATATATATATATATATATATATATATATATATAAAAAAATTTATGCTTACCTGATAAATTTATTTCTCTTGTGATGTATCAAAGTCCACGGGTTCATCCATTACTTGTGGGATATTCTCCTTCCCAACAGGAAGCTGCAAGAGGACACCCACAGCAGAGCTGTCTATATAGCTCCTCCCCTAACTGCCACCCCCAGTAATTCGACCGAAGACAAGCAAGAAAAAAATGGAGAAACTATAGGGTGCAGCGGTGACTGTAGTTTAAAAATAAAAAACACCTGCCTAAAAATGACAGGGCAGGCCGTGGACTGGATACACCACAAGAGAAATAAATTTATCAGGTAAGCATAAATTTTGTTTTCTCTTGTAAAGGTGTATCCAGTCCACGGGTTCATCCATTACTTGTGGGATACCAATACCAAAGCTTTAGGACACGGATGAAAGGAGGGACAAGGCAGGAAACTTAAACGGAAGGCACCACTGCCTGTTAGACCTTTCTCCCAAAAATAGCCTCTGAAGAAGCAAAAGTATCAAATTTATAGAATTTAGAAAAGGTATGAAGCGAAGACCAAGTCGCCGCCTTACAAATCTGTTCAACAGAGGCCTCATGTTTAAAAGCCCATGTGGAAGCTACTGCTCTAGTAGAATGAGCTGTAATTCTTTCAGGAGGCTGCTGGCCAGCAGTCTCATAAGCTAAGCGAATTATGCTTCTTAGCCAAAAGGAAAGAGAAGTTGCCGAAGCCTTTTGGCCTCTCCTCTGTCCAGAGTAGACAACAAACAAAGCAGATGTTTGACGAAAATCTTTCGTAGCTTGTAAATTAAACTTTAAAGCACGAACCACATCAAGATTGTGTAATAGACGTACCTTCTTTGAAAAAGGATTAAGACATATCTCCTGATTGAAATTCTTATTAGATACCACCTTAGGCAGAAACCCAGGTTTGGTACATAACACTACCTTATCTGCATGGAAAATCAGATAAGGGGAATCACACTGTAAAGCAGATAACTCCGAAACTCTTCGAGCCGAGGAGATAGCTACTAAAAATAGAACTTTCCAAGATTAAAGCTTAATATCTATGGAATGCAAAGGTTCAAACCGAACCCCTTGAAGAACTTTAAGAACTAAATTTAAACTCCATGGCGGAGCAACAGGTTTAAACACAGGCTTGATTCTAACTAAAGCCTGACAAAACGCCTGGAACCTCAGCCAGACGTTTGTGCAAAAGAATAGACAGAGCAGAAATCTGTCCCTTTAAGGAACTAGCTGACAATCCCTTCTCCAATGCTTCTTGGAGAAAAGATAATATCCTAGGAATCCTGACCTTACTCCATGAGTAACCCTTGGATTCACACCAATAAAGATATTTACACCATATCTTATGATAGATTTTCCTGGTGACAGGCTTTCAAGCCTGAATTAAGGTATCAATGACTGATTTGGAAAAACCACGCTTTGATAGAATCAAGCGTTCAATCTCCAAGCAGTCAGATGTAGAGAAATTAGATTTGGATGTTTGAAGGAACCTTGAAGTAGAAGGTCCTGCCTGAGCGGCAGAGTCCATGGTGGAAAGGATGACATGTCCACCAGATCTGCATACCAAGTCCTGCGTGGCCACGCATGGGCTATCAAGATCACCGAAGCTCTCTCCTGCTTGATCTTGGCAATCAGACGAGGGAGCAGACGAAACAGTGGAAACACATAAGCCAGGCTGAAGGACCAGGGCGCTGCTAGAGCATCTATTAGCGCTGCCTTGGGATCCCTTGACCTGGACCCGTTACAAGGAAGCTTGGCAGTCTGAGGAGACGCCATGAGATCCAGTTCTGGTTTGCCCGAAAGTTGGATCAACTGGGCAAATACCTCCGGGTGGAGCTCCCACTCCCCCGGATGAAAAGTCTGCCGACTTAGAAAATCCGCCTCCCAGTTCTCTACTCCTGGGATATGGATAGCTGAGAGATGGCAAGAGTGAACCTCTGCCCATAGAATTATCTTTGAAACCTCCAACATTGCCAGGGGGCTCCTTGTTCCCCCCTGATGGTTGATATAGACTACAGTCGTGATGTTGTCCGACTGAAATCTGATGAACCTGACCGCAGCTAGCTGAGGCCAAGCCTGAAGAGCATTGAATATCGCTCTTAGTTCCAGAATGTTTATAGGAAGGAGGGCCTCCTCCTGAGTCCACGAACCCTGAGCCTTCAGGGAGTTCCAGAAGGCTGGCATCTGTCGTTACTATAGTCCATTCTGGCCTGCAGAAACTCATTCCCTTGGACAGATGGACCCGAGATAGCCACCAGAGAAGAGAATCCCTGGTCTCTTGATCCAGATTTAGTAGAGGGGACAAATCTGTGTAATCCCCATTCCACTGATTGAGCATGCAAAGTTGCAGTGGTCTGAGATGTAGGCGGGCAAACGGAACTATGTCCATTGCCGCTACCATTAATCCGATTACCTCCATACACTGAGCCACTGACGGACGAGAAATGGAATAAAGAGCATGGCAGGAAGTTAGAAGTTTTGACAACCTGACCTCTGTCAGATAAATCTTCATTTCTACTGAATCTATCAGAGTTCCTAGGAAGGAAACTCTTGTGAGAGGTGAGAGAGAACTCTTTTCCTTCGTTCACCTTCCACCCGTGAGACCTTTAAGAATGCCAGAACAATGTCCGTATGGGACCTGGCAATATGAAAAGTTGACGCCTGTATCAGGATGTCGTCTAGGTAAGGGGCTACTGCTATACCCCGCCAGAAGGGACCCTAGAACCATCGTAAAGATTCTTGGTGCCGTGGCTAACCTGAAGGGAAGAGCCACAAACTGGTAATGCCTGTCTAGGAAGGCGAACCTGAGAAACTGATGATGATCCCTGTGTATCGGAATATGTAGATAAGCATCCTTTAAATCCACGATAGTCATATATTGACCCTCCTGGATCATAGGTAGGATGGTTCGAATAGTCTCCATCTTGAAGGATGGGACCCTGAGAAATTTGTTTAGGATCTTGAGATCCAAGATTGGTCTGAAAGTTCCCTCTTTCTTGGGAACTATAAACAGATTTGAATAGAAGCCCTGCCCCTGTTCCTCCTTTGGAAATGGGTGGATCACTCCCGTAACTCTCTCTTTATCTGGTTTGCAGATAATTGTGAGAGATGAAATCTCCCCTTTGGAGATGAAGCTTTTAAATCCAGAAGATATCCCTGGGAAACAATCTCCAGAGCCAAGGGATCCTGGACATCTCTTGCCCAAGCCTGGGCTAAGAGAGAAAGTCTGCCCCCCACTAGATCCGGTCCCGGATTGGGGGCTACTCCTTCATGCTGTCTTAGAGGCAGCAGCAGGCTTTTTGGCCTGTTTCCCCTTGTTCCAAGCCTGGTTAGGTCTCCAGACTGGCTTGGACTGGGCAAAATTTCCTTCTTGTTTTGTAGAAGAGGAAGATGAAACTGCGCCACTCTTGAAGTTTTGAAAGGAACGAAAATTAGTCTGTTTGGTCCTTAACTTGTTGGACCTATCCTGGGGAAGGGCGTGGCCTTTTCCTCCAGTAATATCAGAAATGATCTCCTTCTGCCCTTTGAAGGGGATCTTGAGAAGTTTAGACTTTGAAGTAACATCAGCTGACCAGGATTTAAGCCATAGCGCCCTACGTGCCTGAATGGCAAAACCTGAATTTTTAGCCGTTAGCTTGGTTAAATGAAAAATGGCGTCAGAAATAAATGAATTGGCTATTTTAAGAGCTTTAAGCCTGTCAAGGATATCATCCAACGGGGTCTCTACCTGTAAAGCCTCCTCCAGAGACTCGAACCAGAAAGCCGCTGCAGCAATGACTGGGGCAATGCATGCAAGGGGCTGGAGAATAAAACCTTGTTGAATAAAGATTTTCTTAAGGAAACCCTCTAATTTCTTATCCATAGGATCTAGGAAAGCACAACTGTCCTCGACAGGAATAGTTGTACGCTTAGCTAGGGTAGAGACTGCTCCCTCCACCTTAGGGACCGCCTGCCACAAGTCCCGTGTAGCGGCATCTATAGGAAACATTTTCTTAAAAGCAGGAGGGGGAGAGAACGGCACACCTGGTCTATCCCATTCCTTAGTAATAATTTCTGAAAACTTCTTAGGGATTGGAAAAACATCAGTGTAAACAAGCACTGCAAAGTATTTGTCCATTTTACACAATTTCTCTGGGACTACAATGGTGTCACAGTCATCCAGAGTCGCTAAAACCTCCCTGAGCAACACGCGGAGGTGTTCAAGCTTAAATTTAAATGATGTA